>NW_017256696.1:2045693-2054317 GCF_001594055.1 Mycetomoellerius zeteki | reverse complement strand
TCGTCGCCGAGATCGTGACGGCTAACGGCTTCCACGGCGCGTGAGTCTCTCCCGAGGGCGCATTTTTGCGAAAGGCAAAACGCGGTCACGCAGACGTGGGGCAAGGAAAGAAAGCCAAGGCGACGCGCTATTTTTCCCGCACGGACGGAACGGACGAATGGACGTGTATGGACGAAAGAACGAATGGACGGATGAACGCACGAGTGTGTACGAGCTTTCGCGGCCGGCCGGCTCAACGATAAGAGGAGCCTTGGCAACGTCGCAGCACGCACCAGAGAGAGGATCTATATCCCGACTCGGTGCGACGCGACGCAGCGCACCGCGGTGCGTTCGGCTCGGTTCGGCAACGCTCGCAGGCCGACACCGACCATGTGACTCACAAACGCATTCTATTCGGACCGATTTCGCATCTTCCGTGCGGTCTGCCGCTAGCCGAGACGCAATGAAACGGAAAGATAATCTCCCCCGAAGAGAAATATTTATTGAAATTTTCTAGATGTCACGCTAGACTTTGCGAAAGGATAACACGTTGAACAAACGCATTCATCCATGGATTATTTCATTCTCTCGTTGCGATATATAAATACAAATAGACTAGATAAATAGACTCCTGGAGTCAGGAGTTAAGAAATGCAATGAAATGTAAGAATAATGTGTATGTAGCGTGATTAGTTTGCAAAGTGGTTTTTACACGATTATTTAACGTTAAATGCGAAATCGAATAATCTGATAAATTAGACTCTATTCTTTGTCAGGAAAATAATAATAAATCTCACATTTCTCTTAATTTCAAATAAAGTTAGACTCATGCCGATTTCTATTAATGCAAATTAATTTTAATCTTGATTCAACTTACTTTTTATCTTTTACTGGTTCTAATCCTGTTTCCACTAATGTAGATTAACTTTAATCTCAGCTCAACCTATTCATTTTTTTCTAATTTCTAAAACTAGAAAAAGAATGAGTAAGTTGAACTGCGAGATAAAGTTAATCTACATACCAAATAGTAAAAACATACATAAGAATTAGAAAAAAATGAGAAGTTAAATCAGGAGGATTAAAGTTAATTACACTGATGAAAACGGGCCATTTAACCGAATTTTTATCCGATTTAATTACCTAATATTAATATATTAAAACGTCCAAATGCTAGGAATGAAGAGAAGAGATAAAATTTTCATTGCTAAGAAGACCTGAAACTCGATAGACGTCGCGAATCAGGCTTTTCCGTACTTCCCGTAATTCTATGCTTTCGACGCGCGACGAGCTATTTAGTAGTCGCGATACTTAACATTATTGCTGACGGTGGAATCAGTTACACGGCGCCTACCGCGCGGCTAGCCAAGTTTCTATTTTGCTACATGTGGATCGCACGCCGCGTGCAGCATGCGTCGACAGTGACGCATTGCGTATGCGATGTGCTACTTGCAGCCAGGGATAGCGAACGATAACACGACACCCACTATCGAGATTGTCGGTACCATAAGTTGTCGTACTAAGTATATTAAACGCAATATCAATTAATATTATTTAATTAGCGCTACTTCATATTATTTAATTAACGTAAGTGCTTTAACCAATCGATTCTAATTTGTAATAAAAACCATATATGTAAAACAAGGATACGCGAAAAGAACAATTTTCCTAAAGTATCTAAAAATTTAGCTAGATACAAATCTAAAAATAACTCTGTTGGACTCGCAAAATAATTACGTAGGATACTCAAACTGGTTGCAACATTACTTATTATGTTCGAATTTCCTGTATAATTATTTTGATACAAAATTAATATCAAATATGTGTCATATTTTTAGAAACTTTAGTAAAATCTTTCATTCCATGTAATCAATCTACTCAGTCGCCGTATCGAGAAGCCGAAAGAATGATCTCGTAGCGAACTTGCTTACAATATCAGGAAGCTGGTTGCAGTTAATTTTTTTTTTTTGTATTCTAAGTGACTTGAGTCGCTGCTGTAGCGAGCGTAACAAAACCGGTGGTAGAGATCGGTTGGAGTGCAAAAGGCGGTCTCTCACAAACACGTGCGCTGACGCAAAAATGCAGCTCCCGCGCGGACTGCTGCTGCTGCTGTGTGCTGCTGCATTCATTTGCAACGCACACCTCGTCCGTGCCACTCTCTTTCTCTTTCTCGCGCCAATCCGCCGCACCGGTGACTCAGAATCGTTGAATTCAAACTTCTGCCGTGTGCACATTCTGCTACCCGAGCACCTATACACTCGCGTCTTTGACCGACCGACGCGACTTGTTTCACGCGCGACCGAATATGCAGGAACGCGAGCGCGTTATAGTTATGAAAAAATGTTACAAATATTCGACTAACGAGCGGATAAACACTATAGAGACACTGACCTACAATTTTCGCTATCTCATTCGGACGATAAACGTTTGATGGGTTTGACAAGTGTTAAGACCATAATTATAGCCTTTACTTCTCATCTCAAAACTTATATTAAATGAGATACTAAGATTGAGGCTTCGTGTCTTCAAAGTCATCAAAGTAGTCACGTTTTTACCATAACGTATATAACCTGAGATTATATATATATTTAATTAAAGAGCGGTATGATTACTCAAGTGAGAAACTCAGAAGCTTTTAAAGTGTCATACATATTACAGATAATAAATTAAATTGCAAGATACCCGTAATACAGTGAATATATTTATAAAATATATATTAAAAATAATAAACGAAATATATGTCATAGAACCATAACATGATTACATAATAAATAACGAAAATGTCTTATCAGTCTGAGCTAGATCTTAATGCTTAAATAACATTTCGGTGTGCATTTATATATATATTTACACATTCAGTTCTGCAACTGCGCGCCGAAATCAGTTTCAGTCTTTAAACGCAATCTTAAACTGAACTGGGATAGTAATACACAAATACAAAATTAGCAATTAAATAATATTGATGCCAATAAGCATCTTAAGCTGTAAATAATTTAGTTACAGCTTTTTAAGAATCTTATTAGTAATCAAATTATTTACAGCTTTTTAGGATTTTGTTAATCACTGTTATTAAATAATTTAATTTACGATATTACTATCTCAATTCGGATTAAGTTGTGTTTAAAAATTGAAAATGATTTTGACACGCAGTTGTAGAACTGAATACATATATAAATTCACACGAAAATATTATTTAAACATTAAAACTTAATAAGCTCTTTCCGTTACCAATTAAAAATTACATACATATATATACTATATATTTATAAATATATTTATATTAAATATTTACATTATATATAATAATATATACACAAGTATATAAAATATGTGAGAAAATTACATATACATATTATAAAAAAAAGTCTTCTTCTTTCTCTCTTTCTACAGTATTTAAAATAAATTTAACATAACTTTTATCATATAATTATGTCTATCAATTATTTCTTTTTAATTACAGTATGTTATCAATAGATAGGCAATGAAAGATTAGTGTAAATAAAATAATAAAATAAAATTACTGCAAATAAATTAATGAAACAAAATTACATCGATAAATGCTATTAAAAATCATCTGCATGATTTTTCATTATCTAAAATTCTAAATTAACAAAAATATATCTTACATGATTAAAATGTTTTCTGTCGCTTCATTTACATGTATTAAATTGAGATCGGATAGAAGAAATTTATTTTTATTTCACAAATGCATACAATGTATAAAAATCTTATTCTGTGTTCATCTTCGTCTGTTTGCTATAAACACCATAAAGAAACTTAAATATATTATAAAAATTTTATATAAAAATATCA
This sequence comes from Mycetomoellerius zeteki, assembly GCF_001594055.1. NCBI lineage: Eukaryota > Metazoa > Arthropoda > Insecta > Hymenoptera > Formicidae > Mycetomoellerius > Mycetomoellerius zeteki. Next base: position 2,050,528 of record NW_017256696.1, on the reverse strand, counting down.
GTATTTTACATGTTACAGCCTTACTTTATTTTTTTTCTTCCTTATTTTTTACCAAGCAATAAACCGAAAATTTACTCAATTGCACGCTGAACATTTTATATTACACTACATAGCATTATAAATACATCGTGTCTTCATGATGTTTCCAGCGATTTCTGAAAAATTCTTGCCTATGAAGCGTTTGGTAAAAAGTGCAGATGATACGTTATATTTTCTTTACAGATATAAAAACAACTTTTCTTTTGATGAAATTACTTTTCAAGCTTATTCTATAAAGTATAATATTTCCTATCTATTCCCTCTTGACATGTATATATTCGAGACATGTATATGTTATAAATTTCAAACAACTCGTGTAATAATATACCGATATAATGAGCTCTGCTTTATGAGCTTGATGTTCGCGCGAGTGTCTATTTGCATTCTCGTATGCATAATAAATCAACGGATGACTGTTCGATTAAATATTAGCACTAATCTGTCGTAGCCTCTCTATTTTGAGGATAAATCTAAGCGCTTTATTCGTAAGATTCTAATACTATTAACTTGAATTTTTAATTATTTGTTATTGCATGCTTAATTATCTTTATATGATTATACATTTTACAGATATAAATATAGATATTTTCTAAAACTATTAAAATAAATCTCATCCAGAAGTGAAATTTCACTCTCGAAGATTGAAAATTGAGCTACTCTTGAAGATTGAAAATTGAGCCACTCTTGAAGATTGAAAATTGAGCCACTCTTTTTCAAGACTGGATTAATTTTCACTCTTCAGAGTGAGATTCCAGTCAAAAGAATTTAGAGACTATTATTAAAACTTCATAGCTTTATTACCTTATATTAAAAAATAACTTTTCACTTACTGACGCAATAAACAACAGTGGAGTTATAACACAGCATTAATCTACAACAAACAAATACATTTAAATTACAACAGCGCATTTAAGATAACTAATATTTCAAAAAATAATTATAAAACACATTAAATTTTTTATTTCTTCCTTTCTAAAAATATTTAATATTTAATTATCTACTGAAAAAATTCTTTTCCTAAATATGAATATTTTATTTAAAAAATTTAATATAAGTTCCTCTAATTTTTATGTAAATAATCCTAAAAATTTTTAATATCTTTAAGATATTACATTTTCAAGGTGTTTTAAGATCTATAAAATGATTTCCATTATTTTATTTTATTTTATTTGATTAAATATTTAATCAAATTTATAAATATATAATGAATATTCGAATATGTAATTGATATCTTATCTATACATTATCATAAGTTTATAACTTCAATCAAGATTATTAAATTAAAATAAATTCGACTTATTACACAAAGTCGCTTGTTTAACAACATTTTATAATATCCTTCAAAAGAAAATAAATTCTTGTTTAAGTGCATAATGAGTTTTTCTAAAATTAGTATTTCAAGATTAGTGTTTTAAGAAAATAAGTATTTTAAAATTATTATCAAAAAAACTATTCTTTGTTAAAAAAATAATCATTACTAAAAAAAATGGAGTAGATAATTTTCTTAACAACAAAAATGTTTTTCTGCGCATATTACATAAAAAATTACGAAAGATGGCGTACAGCAATTGTCCACGGCAATTGTCGCCGGAGTAAGTAAACACGGTTAACAATAAAACAGAAATGAGTAAAAAAAAATAGATTACCCCATAGTTGCTCCGTCGTTGCCCGATGCCTCCCAGGGCCTCCTGCTCTCTTTCTCTCTCTCTCTCTTTCTCACTCGTACCTCCGTGGCTGTTCCTTCGCTATGGCACTCGCACAACACTCACTCGCGCGAACAAGGTTAATTGCAATCGCGCGCCCGCGACACGTCACTCATGGATACGACTATCGCGCGACACTTAGCGCGACACTCCCGACGTTAATCGCACCGCAACAAATGAGTAAAACGCGAGGAAATCCCGCATTCGCGACGTTGCGATCCGCTCTATAACCGCGACGCAAATTAACGCAACGCAACGGCTGAATTCGAACATGGCGGAGCGATCCGCGGGCAACTTCACGCGCCACCCGCCGCTCCCTCCCGCGCGGCACTGCCTACGTCTCCAGCGCAATTTTCCATTTGATTAACTCGACGATACGCTCGCGTTTTCGGGCGACGATCATGTCATATTAATTAAGTCGCAAATACACGAACACGTCGGAACTGAACGAGTAAACATCGGCGGAATGCAAGGTCACTGAAAACGGTCGTCGCTCCACCGACCGTTGACGCGCGGATGAAACTTTGCACGAGATAAATCGGATACGCGTCTTATCTAGCATCGTAGATACTCGCGAACGCCGGATTCACGCTACACGGTTGACGAATATTCAAATGTCGGGTTAATTGCGTATTATACTCACTAATTAAACGCGTCGTGACGCCGCTTTACGCGGAGCCGAGCCGTTCCGTGCCCACGACACTTTGCTAATGGCCGAAAAACTCGGAAAGGAACTGCGGCAACTTCACTTTGATGCTCGCGCGCGCGACAAACTGCCGAAAGATAAACGGTTGCGAATCAATAGGTTGTCCGCGTTGCTTGAAATCTCAAAAATTTTTAAGTGTTGAAAAAAAAGAAAGCAAAGATGTTGAGTGCAAAATGTGCAAGCGATCCGATATCGCGCATAATGTGACCAGATATTTTCGGATCCAAAGAGGAACTTTATGTTGCATAAGAGAGAATGTACAGATTTTGATTAAAATACGTTACGAAGAGATATGGATAAACTATAAACGATTAATGTACTGAAATAAAATTATAACGGTAAATACTATTAAAAATCATCAGCATGATTTTGCATTATTTAAATTAGAAAAAAAATGTATAAAGATTAATACAATATAATAGCAGTTATAAAGACAAATATAACAGTAGCAATTTATTTAAAAAAAAATAGTTATTCATATTTTGACACATTTGACGAGACAGCAGAACAATCACTTCGAAAGTGGGACGTCTGGTCACATTAAACACGATACATTTCCCATCCGTCTCGCGAAATATACACGTTAATAAAAACGATCGACATGTCGCAGCTTCCCGTTGTTTCCCAGAAACACTCCCATTCGTATTCGTCATCGTAAATCACCTCGCGATCTCAATCCGAAAAATCACATTTGCTGAAGAGAAAAGAACTAGACGCGAGAGATACACACGTATGTACACCGAGCAGAGTATCGTTAATGAGATAATCATCGCCCAAAAAAACATCACAATGAAAAAACGACGATTCGCTTCCCATCGCGAACGAACGGCACGAAATTCGTGCGCCAATGAATCACCGCCACTCCGACTGAGGCACGCGTGGAATAAGCCGCGAAAGTTAACTAATCGCACACGTTAATACTGCTGATAGGGTAACAATCGTGAATCGCGTCTTGAGAAACGATACGAGCCGACACACGGGAGCGATCCGAGCCGTTGCGTCGTCGCCGTACGAATGATGACTCGGTGACCGAACGTAAACAAAACACGACGCGCTGCGTAGCGTCATAAAAACAATCGTCGAGTGCCCGAGCCGTTATAATACAGTAGACTCGTCGCCGCTACGAAACAGTTGACGTTTTACGAAATAACGTTTATGAGTCTGTTTTCCGTTCCTGCGCTAAACTGCACTAGAACTCTTTCTTTCGCTTTCGACAAATATTCAAACGTATACCTGTCTCCCTTCAAGTTCCAAAAGTGTAGTTCAGCCACAGAAAACGGATCTCGTATTTACACCGAATAGCAAGTACCTGTGTGCATTCCAAACTGATCACGATAAATGGATTATCGCCGCACATCTGGGGCTACGTTTCGTGGACTCATCAGCGTCACGTAAGTCATTCTTTTCGATTCGATTGAGACTCGTTTCTATCACTAAACTTTAATCTCGTAAACTTTAACTCACTCATCTTTATCTAATTCTTGGAACTCTAGAAAAATGTAATGAGTAAGTTAAATGGAGATTGAAATTAACCTACATTAATTTTTAGTAAAAATAAACATGAGAGCAGTTTGGAAGCTTAAAATTGATTGAGATTGATATGTTACTTGAGGCTGATAAGTATTTTGTGATTTGATCGACACGTGTGTGAACATTACTGAAATTGGAATACGCTTGAATTATAGTACGGCGATTAAAATTTGAAAGTTGATTTTAAATATTTCATTTACGCGCGATTAAAATGTAGATAATATTTGGAAAACTAGAATTTATGTAAAGTAGTTTCAAATAAATATAAAATTTATGAAATATTTATAAAATAGAATAAAATATTATATAATATTATATATAATTCTCTAATAAATATAATATTTATGTAAAGAATAAAACTTGTCTTCGTTTTGATCAAAGATATATTTATGCAATTTAAATCATTATTGATTTTCTATTCCAAATTGTTATCCGAGAGAAGTAAAATCGTGTATCGGATCAAGAACTGTGACGTTTAAATAATAAATAAAAAAAACAGATTAAACTATCGCAAAAAAGGTGCGACGTAATCGCATTTTTCCTTTATTTATGAGAATCCCTGTCGTGTCGTTCTCAAGATATTAAAAAATTATAAACAAATTATATAATAATGAATATTCATATCTCTATATTCTTTTTCGATCAAAATGAAGATAAACTTTATTTTTTTAAACTTTAGATTTAATTAAGCGTGACATGTCCACATATCAAGTTCACAAAAAAGATTAATTTTAAGTAAAAAAGCGCGTTTCGCTGCTTTTTAATTAATTAATTAATTTAAGAGAATTATTGTTCAGAGCACGAGTGTGTAACAGAAGACAGTGTTCTATAATTCTCTCTCTCTCTCTCTCTCTCTC
>NW_017256696.1:2017110-2045659 GCF_001594055.1 Mycetomoellerius zeteki | reverse complement strand
CTCTCTCTCTCTCTCTCTCTCTCTCTCTCTCCTAGTTATAACACTTTAAAAATGTATTCTTGAATTTCAAGTCAAGCTTTTTACGTGAGTAATCTCGTTCCGCTTCTCAGTTAAACATTTAAGCTATTTGAATTATTTAAACGCTTGATCTCTTCTCAAGTCATCTCCGAAGTACTCTCGAGTGATATGCATGACTTTTCCTCGAGTTAACTGAGACGAGATTTAAAAACTATTAATATAGCCTCTCACAAGAATCGATTATTAAACCGCGATAAACGTAACTAATCGGAAAATTTATTATTGATCGTATTACTATCGAGATATTTTGTGACTCGACGCATTTTTCTACGTTGTGAACTTAGGGGCACGTTTGATATTTAACGACTGAAACGTATACTCATCACATAATTCCACCGTATTCGAAATGCACGACATCGATCTTCGTCTTACGCAGTCGCAGATATCCGAAACCTTACTGTCACGTTGCGACAAATTAGAATGTCACGTCATCGGTCTGAGGTCTTTACGCTACCAGACGTTCTCCTTTCAACTAATTCCACTTATAAATCACGAATTAATTGATAACATTGTTAAAAAATTAAGATAAAAATTTTCGAATTAGTAATTTTAATAATGAAATTAATAGGCGTGACATATATATATTTTAATTGCAGTCAAATGAATATCACTACGTATTCAATGTTTACATTATAATCCGTCATTTTATTTGTATAAAAAATTCTGTCTCTTCCTCCTGACATTTACAATTTTATAATAATTGTTAATATAATATGTCTTATCATATATATATATATAATATATGTCATTAGAAAATCAATACTTCCGACAGTTTCTATTTTACTTTAAATATATCACTGAAAAAAATTTCTGGTTGAAAATGGATGAATTAGAATTCTAATAAACAATATTTCTGGTAAAATCTACTAAAATTCTTATTTTTAGCAGAATTATATCAATCAGAATTCTAGTTATCTCAACTAGAATTCTAGTAGATTTAACCAGAAAATTTTGATTCGTTCATTTTTTCACCAGAATTATTTAATCCAACCAGAATATTTTTCCCAGTACATATATATGTTCGACAGATAAAAGCAAAAAAAAAATATAAATAAGACTAACAAACCAACACAGAATTTTATAAGAATTTTTTAAAACTCACTTTGTAACAAAACACAAATACATTAAAATATAAAATTCTTTACTCTCTCAGTCAAGTTACTAAATAATAAAAAAAGACGACTTTTATCCTATGATTTATTATATAACCTTACGAGTTTTCGTATCGTAGATGACAGTATAGGGAATCTAAATCGCATCGATATCGTTTTTAAACGCAACAAAAAAGAAAACAAAAAAGTTCATTGATCGCGGCACAATATATCTGGGAAACATAGTCTGTTTTTTTACTGCCGAGTACGGTAACCCTATAGTCTCACCAATACCGTTACGCGAGTCCACTGCATCCGATCGCGCGAAATGTGATTCGGAGGAGTGCGTCGTTGCGCAAATTTTTTTTATCGTAGCTCTCCGCGCATAGCGTTCGTAAACTCTCGTTGCTGCATAGTATTTTATGCTCTAGGAGCGGTATCTATTCGCGGGAATATCTCACGGCGCAAAAGTTTATCGATAATTTACACGCCACCTCATATAGCGGAGTCTATTGCGGCAATGGAGTATTAAGTAGTCGAGAACGACGTGTATACTTGTACGCGGCCTGGCAAAACGAGACGCCATAGGCGTTTGAGTTATCGGCGTATTTCCATAACGTGCGAATTATTGCGAGATTTTATTGACGAAAAATGCGAACACGACAGAGAGGCGATGTTAGATACCGACGGAATTATGAAAGGCTCTCGTAAGATGGTAATTATTGCACGCGTGCATTCAATTGGTTCGTGTATCGCCCATCATTCCGTTTTACTCTCGCTAAAAAAAAAAAGAAATCAAGGACACCTCGCCAAACCAGTACGATTCCCGCGTTATCTCGACTCTTTCTCTGCACTTCTCACGGTTGGCAAATTTGTCATCGAGATGAATTTTATCGCGGTTGTACGTGCCGTTTCATTTTATTCGAACATTGAAGTGCGCAATTAACATTCTCTTCTGGATTCTGTGATCATTTTAAAAAAAGATAAAATCTTGAAATGTGTGAACGAAAGCGAGTCGGAACGAAGCCGACTAAATCGTAATAAATACACGGAAAAAAAAATGATTTTGCTAAAAATTTAGCTGGATACAGATTGAAAATAATTTCGTTGGACTGTCAAAATTATGTAGGACACTCAAATTAATTAAATAAACTTTTTGCAATATTGCTCATCATGCTTAAGTATTATTACATAATCATTTTGATGGTTCAAACATTATTTTATAGGTCAGTATCCTAGCTAAATTTTTAGATACTTTAGTAAAACCTTCTTTCCGTGTACAAACGACTTTTAAGAAGGCTTTTTCGGGAAAGAACATTATTCCGTTGCAATTTCTTAATTCAACATCATCTCGCAAAAAAATATAAAAATTAAGTAGACACACATGCATATACACATGTACACGACATGATCAAAACTCTCTCAATTCTCTCCACGTATATGTAAAAAAATATTACAAAAAGCATATAAATTTATTAAAATAAAGTCCAATTAATTCCCTATTTTCCGCATGGTAATCACCATACGTGTACATAATAACATCCCACGCTGTATATATATTCACCAATCCCGTCATAATCCCGTCGTTTCCTTCCCTGTTATCCGTGGACCCGCGAAAAATCGACCGAACCTGCCCGTTATTAGCGATAGTTGGGATCGAGAACCACCAAAGAATAGTTGGCGGTCGCTTGATTGCAGCGGTAACGGATACTTAGGCGTCTACGAGGGAGGGGCCGGTCGCGTCGCACGGGGATATGAGGGAGGTATACATCTAGCCCAGGTACAGACAAAGGGGCAGACCCTGGTGGAGAAAGGAAGGGGAGTAGATTCGGCGGAAACCGTGCGGAAGGCGCCTCAAGAGGATGCCGAGAGCATCCCTTCCCCGCCCCTCTTTCTCGAAGAGAAGAATAAGCAGTCGTCAGCAGGAGCGGGGCTGCGGCGCTCTCAAAGGACTCTCCTACTCTCTTTCTGCTTAAAACCTAAATATAACAGCCAGTCAAATGCAGTTCCTTTCCTCGATCGCGTTCCCCCGCGCCATATTGGACGCGCACGTGAAAACGCGACAGGTCGACGCGTCGGGACACCATGTGTACCTGGATAATATCGAAAGTAAAAGTATCTCGGAAGCCAAAGTATCCGTACTTCGGTATTGCTGATGCCACATGAAAAGAAACAATCTTGATAAAATATCTACAAATTTAGCTAGATAGATTTGAAAATAATTATGCAGGACGCTTAAATTAGTTGCCAGAATGTTAAAACTTTTCGCAGCATTGTCACAACATTGGACAGTTTGGACAGTTCGAATCTTAAGTGCGAACGTTAAATAATTCGGGCTGAATGTATGTTCAAAATATTTTAACCCACTTCAGAGCTGAAAGTTCGAAAGTATTACATTTCGAACTCAGACATCGCAAGTCGTCGTCCTCAGAATCATCCTGAATATGTCCAGGATGGCTCAGGATATTTGTAGGACGATATCAATATAGGAATTTTATTTAACTGCTCTTTTGTTTTCAAGGTATACTATATTTGTTTACTGTCCGAATCGTCCGAACTTCAGACATAACGAATTGACATTTCATACTGATCACTGCTTAAGCTCGAACTGTTCGAACTGTCCGAAATGTTCAAATTAGATGCTCATTTTTTTAAACTTCGAACTATTCGAATAGATCGAATATTCAACATGTTCGAATCTTTTGTCTGAGTCCTAGTTTAAACGTTCCACATAATTATTTTGGTCCAACAAAATTATTTTCACAGATCTATATATTCAGCTAAATTTTTAAATACTTCAGCAAAATTTTCTTTTCGTGACTTAAGAGAATTTCGGACAAAGATATTCCGTTGCAATTTCTTAATTCAGCATTATCTCACAAATAAATATAAAGATTGTGAAAAAGGTTAAGTAAACACGTGAATATGTATACACACGATATGATCTCTTTACATTCTCCATGCATTTCCCAAACGTTGTTTTAGTAATATTTTAAAGCAACTATATAAAATTATCAAATGTAATAAATTCGTTAATTTATTCCTTTATTTCTGTGATAGAAATATATCCTGTTTTTTAGGTGGAAACAAATACAAATTGTTTTTCATGTAGAAAAACAAATATAAATTGCTCTGCTATGAACCGCTGTGAAGTGAATTATTCGACAGTGGAGTAATATTTCTCGGATTTTGGAGAACAAAGAACACGACCTACTTTTCGTTATTCAAATGCTGACGTAATTTCTCCTGATTTATAATAAATGTTACCTAGTTCTCGTTTTCTCTCCCAAATCGACGGACGGTCAAGCGCAACGATTGAACCGTAACGACGCATGCGTCGTGATTCTCGAAATTGCGAGGCGATAGCGTGACGTCATCGGTATCTCTGACGTAGTTTCAGCATGGTATTAACCCATCGACCGGGTCAGGACATTACCTCAAATAACTAAAAACATCCTAATAACTTGCAGCCGAACAATGGCACTCTATCTATCATGGAAAACTTGATTCCCTCTACCCTTCCCACTGATTTTTATTCTGATTCATATATGCTTGACTTTCTGTCGAATGACAGAAATATTGATACTCCGATTCGGAGACGTATACAGCCTTGGCCAAAAATATTAGGCATCTATACTTTTTTCATTTATCTGGAATCCTTTTACCTGCATTATTAAGTACTTGTTGGTTATTGGTTTCATAAGTTTAAAGGTTCTTGAAGCAGAATAATTTACAGCAAATGTCGTAAATAAATTTTTAACTTGAAACTTGAAATAATGATTAATAAAGTGCCTAATATTTTTGGCCAAGGCAGTATTTTAAGATTTTCGAAGAAATAGAAACTTATCTCGAAATGTTGGATGTAAAAACACCCACAAATGCTTTACATATTTGGAACATCTTTTTCTTAAAAAAGAATCTGTATACATATAAAACAACTGCTACGTTATCTTATGTCAAAAATATGATTTTTGAAAGATTTTTTTATATCAAGAAATAAATAGGAATCCATATAAATTTTTCTCATAAAGATTTATGACATAAAATATTTTTAAATACTTTTTCCACGATTTTTTTTCTGATTTTTCTGATTTTTTTCTGAACGAGTGAAATATTATTTAGAAGAATGAGTTACCTTGAAATTTTTTTTTTTGACATTTGGGTACAGAATTCTTACATCGAGTATTTATTAATACCACGTTCGATAGAGGAGGTTTGAATCTTCTATGCGAGCGATTAAACCCAATTATATCTAATTTTCGTACTTTTATCTTCAATTAGAAACGTGATTGACATATAATAGAACAATTGCTTGGTATTTTTGATTTGACATTCTATACTCGATAGTTTCGACCTATATCAAAAACTAGGATGTACGTATAATAATTTTAGTTAGAAATGGAAGTTATAAAAATTGGATTTATTCGCTCCTGAATTAATCAAATCTACAGTCAAACGTTATAATTAAATCAGTCAATTTGAAAACATTATAAGTCCGATAACTGAAATTATTCAATGAAATGTAATATCGTCATTTATACAGTATAGATCAAAAACTGTACCGCAAATCACTCTGTGAAAGAATTTATCAGAAAAATAGGATATGTGAATTATTAGATTTTTTAAAATATTCTCAAAAAAAAAAACAGTTTTTCAGTCGACTCGTATCTCTGCACAAAAGAACGGTTTTGCTATTTAAAAATTTATATCAGATACAGAGCTGAAAATAATGTTGTTGGACCATCAAAATAATTATGTAGAGCACTTAAACCTTTATAACAATGTTGTACCAAGTTTTAACATTCTAACAACCAGTTTGAGTGTGATTATGTCACTTATAAATTAATCCCGATAACGAAGTAAACATTGTTCAAGTCTAAGCTTCAAAATATTCTTACATAATTATTTTAATAATCCAAACAAAATTATTTTCAGATCTAACCAAATTTTTAGATACTTGACTGAATCAGTTCTTCACTGAAAAATACTTTACTGAAAAACTGATTGAAAGTGAATGAACCAGTAGATTATGATCAATCAGAATTCTGCTTATCTCAACTAGAATTTAATAGATTTAACCAGATTCTGATTTGTCCATTTTTAACCAGAATTCCGATTAATGCAACTAGACTCTTTTTCCAGTGCAACAAAACCGTTCTTTCCGAGTGCAAAGTATCACGCTTTAAAATCTATTTTATCGAATTTTCCACCAATTTCGTCAAAGCTACTGTTCATACTCTTGAAACACGTATTATTTTCAAAGGATTTAATATCTAGAACGTAGCATTCCGCTACAGTGTTGTGCAAATTTACTTATCGTTTCTACGATAAAAAAAACTGGACGATCTACGCTTTCGCAAACACATCACGTTAACTGTCTCGTTTCCCGAAAATTATGGCCTGCCCATTGTTTCCGAACTGACCGATTTAATCCTGTTGGGGCGCCACATAGATTCGCGCGACAAATGATAATTGTGACCAAGATAAATGGATCTGAGAGACTCACCCTGCATTTTCAGTGGCAGCAATGGACATGTGCCTCCTCTCATCGAGGGTGGGCGCGGCGTCGAATTGCCGGGGGAGATCCGTGGTAATGAATTGAAAGTCACGCGTACACGAGAGACGTTCTCCTCTCTCTCTCTCTCTCTCTCTCTCTATCTCTTTCTTTCTCTCCGTTCTTCTCTTCCTTCTTGTGGGACACCACCCTCGCGCACCAACAGAACTTCTCACCACTACACCGTCGAAATCACCACCAAGCGACAACAGGGTCGTTAACCACCACGCGCGACACCAGTATCACAGAAATCAACACGCTCTCTCCGTCGCGATTCAGATACAAAGAAGAGAAGGGAAAGAAACCGCGAATCCGTTCGAATCCACCTTTTCCCACGACTTGGTCCATATATAACTCACGTAACGACTGAGTTCCCGTTCTCCGAGTACTTTCGGGGGAACGAAGTTGTGTGTACACGCGCGTGGATATCGTTCTCGCGATTAATCGTCGATTAGCCGACCGAGCTCGACGGGGACATCCGATGATGGGTTGGAAACTGCATCGTCGTCCTTCCGCCGACGATTTTCAGACGTCTTCTCGACGACATTCGATACAGACAGCCCGTGCCGCGCTGTTGACCACGTTCTTCCTCTCTGATGGCATACGGCAGGTGCAGACGAGGAGCCTCACACGAATTGGATCACGACAGAGTTTCGAGCACCGTCGGTCCCCCGACTTGAACGATGGCGTGATCGACGAACACAACGTGATCTCTCTATCGAGACGCGTATACGTCGTCGGGGTGGGCCCGTAGCACGAGCGATGGGAGTGTCTCTTCCTCGAAGCCGGGCCCTCCTCCGATTCCTTCCTTCCTTCTCTCAGATTACTCTCGATTTTTTTGAATCTCTTCGAGTCCGCAGAGTTGTTTCAAGCTCTTCCTGCCGGCGAAAACTCGAATTGACCAAGTTTTTCGGTTCCGCCGCCGTAGAATCCTGTTGATCTTTCCAAACTTCCTCGCAATCCACGAAGTTCAAGGACTTTTTTGTGTCGATCTCGATGAGCGTATCGATCCTGAAAATGACAACAGTAAATGCCAGGTGAGCGAGAGAGTGACAATCGTGCAAGTGCGAGCGGAAAGGAAGAAAGAGTATCGTGCTATAAAATGAGTCCACGTAACGCGTTAATGAGCGGAACGAATAAAAAAATTGCGTCGTACATTACGTCGAACGCATTATGCGTTGCGTTCGACGCGTTTTGCATTCGGTGACGAGCTCGTAATACGCAAATAGTTGTTTCTAGCTTATCTGTACAGTAATCGGCGGAATCATTAGCGCACAAACGATTACCGATATCTCACTGGAATTATATAAGAATAGCAGTTACAATTTACACACAGAAATAGATCCGCATATTTCTTATAAACATGCATCATTCAAATAAGTATTGTTATCGTATCATTATTCCTTATCTTAATTTATAACTATCATTGGCACTCATTTTAATTGTTATAAGGTACCTGAGCCGAATAAGGCCCACTTTTAAATTTATTACTTTAAAACTCACTTTACGCCTGCACTATATGCTTAAAAATGTGTCATAGGAAATAAATAAAAAAGAATTAAAGAATTGGAATCGACAGCAACACGTTTGTTTAACACAACAAAAACTTGTGTGTATGAGGCTAGTATGAGCCATTTTTATAACAATCGGCTGCAAAATTTACCAGGGTACAATGTTTCATAATTTATTATAATTCATTATAATATTATTCAACTTCTTAACTATGGAAAATAACTAATAAATAATTTTTTTGAAATAAGTATAAGTATTTTTTTTTAACGTGTACTTATTAAATAAGACTCACTTATGTGATTTTATTATAGCTATTATTATTTGTTTGTTACGTATGGAGTTTACGCCAGAGAATAACAATTTTCAATGGTACTATCTTTTAAGAAGTCAAAATTGCATTTAAATTGCTAAAAATGTTCAAAGATTGAAAAGTTGATTACCAACAAAATTAAAGATGATTGTAATATTTAAGAGTAGAGTAAGTCCCTAAGAAATTTCCTTTTTATGATTAATAGTCGTTTTAAAACTGATTTAGAAAGAAAATGTTTACTTTCTTCGTTATTTTTAATTTATTTTTTATTTGGGCTTTATTATATTCATATACACAACATAATAAGGTCCAATGTCAGAGTTTAATAAAATTTTTTTTTTCGTTCATTTACATATATTCTATATAAATAATATATTTTATTTTTGGGAGTGAATGAAATGAAGATTTGATTCTCACTTAGTTTATTTCAATATCTTCATAAATAGAATTAAAAAAAAATAAAATTAATTAGGTGGGTCTTATTCAGCTCAAGTACCTTAATTATAGTTGTTTTTATAACACATTTATATTTCGTATAAAAATAGATAATAAAACGTAGAACGTACATTTAATTTTATCGTAAAAAATTTTTTCTATTTGTCCTAATTAAAAATTTTTATGTTTTAAATTTTTTACACGCCCGATATAATATTAATTCAATATGTGATTATGTTATGAATATTTTGTAATAAATTGATGTTGAACATTTATTGGTATTAAAATAACACAATTCATGAATAAGTAACAAAACTAATGTAATTTTAAAATGCAAACTCGAACATAAATAGATAAAAGATGAATGTATGTTAATTTAACAAATTATAAATGTTAATTTTACTGAAGAAATATGTTTCTATTTCCAAATGTGTCAAAATATTACATGTTTGGTATAAATTTTATATATAACGTTTATATTAAATATACTTTCTAATATATATTCATAAAACACGTTCATATAAAATTAACACAAGATGGACGTCGTTTGAGACACGTGTTAAATTTGACACAAATTTTCCAATTGTGTAAAATATGTCGTCATTAGAAGTGAAATAATAATATAATTATTATTATTGTAAATTATAATGAAGGAATTAAATACATAAGAAATCAATTTTGTATCTCTTAGAAATCACTAGATATTATTTTCTTTCAAAGCATGTATAGATGTGAATAAAGACAACAAACGTTCAGCCTTCTAGAACAATGTTACCATTGTAACGCCTTACAAGATAACGTAACTTGCGATTATTACTCGAGAATTGTGCGTTATTACGATAGAAATATTTTAATAATTTTGCACGTCCAAAAAAAATTCTCTTATTCAAAGCTAAAATTTATAATTTTATTCATCATATCAATATAAAATCTGCGAAATGCTTTACAATGAAAAGTGCTGCAATATTAAATTACTTAATTTTAATCATTTATTCCAAGATAAAAATTGTATATTTTATTACACTTGATTATAAATTTACGTGCTCACTGTTACATACAGATATCGTTTGATCGCACATATTGTATCATTATATTTGGAAAAAAAATCTTTCGATCAGTTATTATTTTCCAAACAACTATGACGTGTTTCTCTGTACATGGTACGGAATCGCGCCTTCCGTAAAACCGCGAGGAAGCTTACTTGCGTTTTTCCCCGTTTTCGGCGAGGCAAAACGAGCGAGAAGGTTAAACGCATCCGCAACTAATGGCAGGTTTCGAAATATCGAGCCTCTCTGCAACACACAACCAACTGTCGTTCCCGTCGTCGTCGCGGCCACGGTGTAACCTCGCGCATCACATGGCGTCGCGCACGACGAGAGGCACTGCCATTAATACAATAGCCCCGGTGCGTGCATGCGCGGCGCATGTCCACACGGCCCATTCTCTCGCTTCCGAAACATATGTAGACCGTGGGCGCGTTTAGGAAAACTCAGGGAGATCGATATCGTCGTCGGCCGTCGCGTCGACGACGACGCTTCGTCGCGAATTTGCGCAATTTATCGGCGAGGTCTACGGGGTGTCCGGAACTCCGCGACCGATTTCAACGGTAGGCCTTTCATTGGAAAATAACGAAAAGATGTAATTATAGGGCTAAAAATATTCGCGATCGTTTAGTTTTTATTTTTTGGTATCAAAAACGTAAAACTTTCCTTCAATTTTCATTAGGAACATAGAACTATGTTCTATTAAAGTTACTATTGGAACTATTGTTTTTCTAAAAATTAATAAAACATGCCAATTTTACAAACATCGGTCAACCTCTCTCTATTTAGTAGTCTTGATAAGAGAATCGTTTGCGTTGTCGGCGTCCTTATATTATCCTTATATGAAAAAAAATGGTTTTGTTAAAATATCTGAAAATTTAAGTATTAGATACAGAAAATAATTTTGTTGGACCATTAAGATAATTACGTACTTAGGAAACATGTTGAGCAATGCTGCAACACGTTTTGACATTGTAACAGCCAATTTAAGTGTCCTACACAATTATTTGATAATCCAACAGAATTATCTTCAGATCTATATAATTGAGCTAAATTTGTAAATACTTCAGTAAAATTATCCTTTTCGAGTACGTCTTCTAAAAATGTTATCGAAATTAGATCTACTTGTCACTGAATTACATATTTCTTTCCTACGTCGATTTGAATTGAGGTCAAAGTAGGACGTCACATCCTGCGAGCAGAATTTTCTTTTAAAACGACATTACCCCAACGTATTAAAACGTCGCTTACGATGCATGAAATATTTTTCTCGCTATCCGCGGATATATTAAGTGACTCATCGTGTAGCGATTCCGTCCGTACCACTACAGATGCGGTAGCGAAAAATCACCGACACATGGTCGCACAATGTGAATTTAGTAGAGGCAACATAGTGATTGGCCCGCGTTTTTTTTTTTAGCACCACGCGTAGTGAAGTACTCGAATCGAATTCGCGCCTGAAATAAGCCGAATGTAATTAATTCCGAAACCGCATTACGTAGCGTCGTCACTCATCATTTTCACATTATGTTCTTCAAACAAACGTAACGCTCGCTTTAAGGTGCTTACGTCACGCGAAAAACATGGTCTAGCTACAAAGTGCAACCGCCGTCTTTTTTTACCCGAAAACCGCATCGCGTTATCCGCAAAAGGTGGTTTCCACGAAAATAATGTGACTGCATTGTACAACGTATTACATGGAAACGTTGGAATATATCCGTTCCAAAGTCTCCGTTCTTTTCTTATTAAATTATTAAAACTCGTACCCTGTGACCGAAATATTTCGTCGTATAAATATGTAAGCGCAGATAAATTGAATTTTAAGAATGTATCTAGCACACAATATCTTCTTCCATAAAACCGTCGAAGATTTCTATATAGACAACAGGCTATTTTGCAACGCCTGCAATTATTATTTCATGGCAAGCGAATACAATTTACAATAGCAAGAAGAATTGAGATAAGATCCTCTGAAATCGGTTTCAATTATAGAAAATGCCGATAAGAAATACGAGATTGAGAGAAAGAAAGAGAAAGAGGCACACGGCCCTGTCGACTTAGGTCGTAACGTTTACGACACGTCAGCATTATGAGGTTAGCACTTCAAGTGGTACTATTTAAATAACCCCGCTGCTCCTGTGTTACATAATTTAAAGGGCCTCGAAGGAAAAACTCGTAACTCTATCGGCTTGTTAAGTAAAGACTAAACTGAGATTAGAAAGTTGTGAATAAAATTATATTATTACTATTACACCGCTACTTTCCTTAACTATCTCTCTATCTCCTTAGAATGACATTAAATATGTTAAATATATTATTCAATTTCAATTTTCAATTTAATAATCGTATAATTTGTCTTCCGAAAATTATATATTTTAAATTATATAACTGCACATCGTTATTATTTATAAAATATTATTTTTAATTTTGGAAAAAAAATTCTATCGTAATTGGAGTAAATTTTGATAATAAAGAACCTTTCTATAGAAAATAAAAACTAATATAACTTAAAACTGAATTTTTTTCATTAACATAATATAATATCATACGTTGCCAAAGATAAAAACATCAGTAACACACTAAGGCACAAAGATTGGCTTTCCTTCTGGATTTAGCCAAAATGGCCAATTTCACTAGTAGTTCCATAAAAAACAAGGACGATGTTAAAAAGAAGACTACGAATTCGTAGTCTTCTTTTTAAAAATGAAAGGTTTTGCGTAACCACGACGATTCTCAGGAGCCCTGGACGAGCCGCACAGTCCTCGAAACACACATCAAAACATCGGCTGTAGAGGTAGACCTATACAATTTGATGTATACAATGCGAGTACATTGTAACTTCTTCTTCGAACAGTGGCTTAGGCGATGCGATCGCGTGACATGCCCTTAGGGCGACCGTGGGCTTTCTCATTAGACCGAGAAAAAATTTAACGCAGAAATGAGAGAATCCACGGGATCGAAAATTAGACGGACCCCGTGTTCGTTCGTAGAAAATGTGCCACTGCCATTGTCCAATTTTTATCCTGCCATTATTGCGATTCGCCCCTCGGGGGCGAGCGTGTGAGAGTGGAAGGAGAGAAATGTTTGTTCCTTTCAAAAATGTATTCGCTGCACCATGAAGTAATCAATCGTTCGCTATCGCGGTTGGGCTTCCCCCTCCTCTTCCTCGAAGATAATGGATGTATCCGTGTAAATGAGTCCGAATAGCTTATCGTTGCGAAACAAAATTGTGGAATTTACTCTGAAAGAAGTCGAGTTACTAATGGTATGTTTAGAAGAAAAACGCGAAAGCTTGCATGTTTCAAAAGGGATAAGAGTTATTTAACACTGAAGATTATGTTCAGTGTGTTAGATATAGTTCCTGTACAATGCATGTTTAGTAGCGACTAGAAAGATGTAAGACCAAGAGATATAAAACGTCTTCTTTTGAGGTTTACGTCGTGAGGAGATTGATACTATAATTTAATAATCTGTCAATAATAGTGAAACTAAAAATGCCATAGAAATTCTAGAGATAATATCGGAGTCAAGTTTGCAAGGAACATCTGTTAGATTATTAAATAAAGAGGTATTTTGAAGATCATAATCAATATGTTAAACTAAAAATGAAAATGTGGTTCATGGACAATAAATGTTTCAGTAGCAACTAGAAAGATATAAGGAATTATAAAGATATTAAAAGTTTTCTCTCATATCGAAAAGAAATGGATATTATAATCATAATTTGATAATCAATAATAGTACAATCGCTAAGAATACTACAGAAATTCCGGAGACACGAATGTCAGAGTCAAGTTTGCAAAAAAATACCTGTTTTAAGTATAGATAAACGTCAAGCATTGAAATCTGTTGTTTCAAGTATAAATCAGAGTTTCCGATAATCTCGAAAGGTTCCTGCACTGGTCAAAAAGGATCGTTTTGCCCCAAACGTCACGCAGCATCGTCCTTTTCAAATTAAGAAAGAAACATGAGGGTCTGTCCCTTTCAGCAACACCATTCTGCGGCTGAAACCCGTGACAAAACACGGGCGTTTACACGTCGTTTGCCCATTGACACCTCGAAAAAAAAAGAAAAGAGAACACACATAAACATTAGGAAAGCATTGTGGAAACTGTCACCGAAAGAAAACAGGCCCTTCGAGGCACGAGACTCGGATCGAAAGAGAGGGAAGAAAAATGCAAAAAAAAAAAAAGAGGATACAAAACACGCGTCTTACCTCGTCCCCGCAGACTTGCTCCTTCTCTCTTCCTCGCAGGTAGACCGTTGTGCGGCGAGATGCGATGCGATGCGATGCGGCGCGGCGACGCACAATCGAAAGCGCGATGGTGAACGCCGCGCGAGAGCGCGCCACGGACGCGGCGGCGCGCACAGCGGAGCGCGACGAACTTGACTCTCAGCGGAGCAGCGGACCGTCCGACGAGCGAATAAAAACGGAACGTAGAAACCCGGCCGCTGCTTTCTTGCGGCGTCGCGCGCGATCCGGCGCGCCGACGTGCATTATAAAGCGGAATTGTATATTTCGTTTCGTGTTACTCTCTCGCGCGCGCGCGCAACACACCCGCGGTAAAACCGCGGCGAGAGAGAAACGTTTTCGCGAAACGGCAACACAACACGCGGGAGGACTCGACTGACACTGACTGACCGACGACCGACTTATCCGCGGAACAACGACGATTCCATTCTCGCTTCGTGCTGCCGTCGGCGAGTTTGAGGTCGAGGCTGTATATCTTCTCCTTTCTCGCTCTTTCTCCCTCTCCCTCTCTCTCTCTCACCCGTTTCCTCTTCCTTTCTTTCGCAAGAGAGGCCCCGAAGTCTGGAGCGCCGCTCCGAAAAAACGTAGCACGGGGGACGGACGGCGGAAACGACGCGCGCACAACAGTCGCGAGAGCCAGCTGCGAGAGAAATATCTGAGAAATACAGAGCGACGTGTCTGCTTCTTTTTCTCTCTCTCTCTCTCTCTCTCTCTCTCTCTTCCTTTCCTCTTCCTCCTCTTCTACCGTTCTTTCCGCAGAAAAACACAGTGGGGCGCCACGGGATGCGGTTGATACGCATACGCGTCCGCCTTATCTCCTTTATATTCCGCTTCGCACGTGTGTCGGAAACGCGCGTGCCAGCGCGACGTTGCTGCGCGATGCAACGACGGCGACGACGACGATGATAATAATAATAATATTAACGACGACGACGCGACGCGACGCAAATACGGACGTCGTACGGGGCGCCGCGTCGCGCACGAGCCTTCCAGAAGGGTCTATCTGGTCGTGGTGTAGCTGTGTCTCGCGGCCGGCGGCCTCGCCGCTCTTCTCATCCTCCGCAGCGGCGTGTACCTCCTTCTAGCGCTGGCGGGCCCCGCTGGACAGTACACGCAAGTACGTCGCGGCGGCAGAACGTCCCGCCGCGCGCCCGCCTCGTCCCCCGCCCCGCCCTCCTCCTCCTCGCCCTTTCCCCCGTCGACTCCGCGCTCACTGCGAGAGCGCATATATGTGTGCGTGTGCCTGTGTGTTCTTTCTCTCCTCCTCTCTCTCACGCTCTTTCTCTGTTCCGTCCTTATTTATTATCTATCGCGCTCTCACTTGCACTTCTCCCCGCGACGGTTTCTCGCGATCTTACCAGGCACGGTCTCTGTCTTTCCTCCGTCTCGCTCTATCTCTCACCGTTTGCACGCAACAGACACACACCGCGCGTTCTCTCTTCCTCTCTCTTTCTCGTCTCTCCGCGTTATTGCGTATAACGAAGCGCGCGTAAGTGTGTATGTGTGTGAGTGTGTGTACGTGTGTTGTGTGGACAGGGACGCAGAAGGAGAGGAGACGTAGCGTGCAGCGGTGACGACGATGACACCACGACGACGACGACGACGATGACGATGATGACGACGACAACGACGGACGGAGAGCGCGCGCGCGCGCGCTGTCCGCTCAGGGTGCGCGTTTGTGAAGTTGGGCGCGCGCGTGATGTGTCTCTGTGTGTACTTCTCGATTAGCGCGACCCGACGTGCGTGACGTCACAGCAGCGCGACGACGTTACATCGCCGCTCGTTCTCCGGGCCGATTGTCACTCGCGCCGCGAGATCGCGACGACGGGGAAAAAGCGGAGCTCTCGCTCGAACGAAACGGAGCGAAACGGGCGTGGACGTAAAACGCGGAGGAGACTTCCACGGCCGCCGACAGCCAGCGACGACGACGAGAGCGGCGCCGCGCGCGAGAGCGAGAGCAGGGGAGAGAGAAAGAAAGAGAACGCGGAGCGGCCCGATATTTTGTGTCACTGACGCGACGACTGTCCCGTATCGTGACGTGAGTACGCCGCACTTATTTTCCCCACCGGTTTCACGCGAAAACGTTGGAAACGTCGACGATGAAAACGGGCGCGAGCGACGCCACGCTTTTGCTTTGACGGCACGCGCGAACGAACCCGCGTTTAGTACCACTCGTGAAACGACTGACGACTCCCCGTCGTACAACGACTGGCGCGGCCGCACCACGAACGACGATTCCGAGTAGGAGAGGGGAGAGGGTGGTAGCGCCGCTAGGTGGCAGCGCTGTTTTATCGCGAGTGACTCCACCAGACTCCACCGCCGTCCGCGATCCGCTCCTCCAGGGGCTCCGGCGGCCACCGCGTAACGTGCATCGAGAACACCCGGAAACGACCGAGCGTCGCCGAAGCGCCACGAAGCCGCTTCAATATCAAGTGCACGACCCTATGCGGCCGCATGCCGCATGTCCGTTCGTCGCGCGCGCAGATGGACGGATGATCGCGTGTATATATCGCACTCTTTGACGAGAACGTCGCTTCGCGTTGTGGTCCGTGAATTTTTCGACGCGTTGAATTTTTATTCAAACAAAAGTCTAAAATCGAAACACAAGACTTGAAATATCTACGAAATGTTTTGGATATTTTTGCAGGAATCGTCTGAAACTCTTATAGAAATCTGATACTGATCTGATCGATTTAATACTGAAAGACGGTAATTAATTGGTTATCTTAAGTATTAAAAATTCAATTGTTTAATGCTTTTACTCCAAATATATTATTACTGTCTTTCAGTAATAAATTGACTAGTATTATAACAGAGTGACCTCTGTAAAATTGACTAATCAGCTGTCATTTTTAAACGCATATAGGAAATTGGCAAAATAAAGTATTTTTTAATAAAAAAATATATTTGATAGTTTTATTTATATATAAACTGATGACGATTAAAAATATTTATATTTAATTAAATGTTCATAAAAATATTAAATATCGTCAATCTTATCAATTTTTATGATATATATTATATATTTTCTAAATGCTAAATTCGTAATGATATATATTTCAAAAATTTAAAATACTTATTTAACTTTTTGTTAAAAGAATGTTAATTTTTTAAATAAAGATTGACGATATTTGGTACTTTTATAAACATTTAATTAAATGATGCAAATATTTCTGATCATTATTTTATATATTTTTCTTATTCCCTATTTAAAATGACAGCTAATTAGTTACACTAACTTCCCATGGGACATCCCATAGATTTCTGTAAAGAAAAATATCTCGTAAGACATCTTTTTTAACTCAACTTCGTGTATGATTCATTTTTCTTCTTTTCCTCCCCACGTTGGAGGAAAAGAGAAAGAAGATGAACCGTGCAAGAAGTTCAAAAAAGAATAAGCTTCTTATATCCTAATTTTGATGTTGTTTGTAATTAGGTAAATTATCAAGTTTGTTGAAATGTCAGAAGAAAATAACTAATGAGAATATAATGATCTTTCGCGAATTTAAAGTAGCTTATTACACTATTACAAGAAAAATAACATTTTTTCTTTTAGAAAATATTTTATTAATGGTGTTATATTTTTATTACGCTATTAATATAATTCTTATTACACTCAAATTCGAAAATTACTTCAAATAGTCATACAAGTTTTTCATCCTACTTCTTGAACATCGAGAAGTCTTTCTACAAAAGACATTATTAATCGATCCGACATATATTATATATATAGAGATTCATTTTTGTTTATTTATAAGCGTATGAAAATGAGTCTTACATTACAATTATACAGACTTTTATAATATTTTTATCTCTCTCCAGTTCGACATACTTTTATAATATTTTTATCTCTCCAGTTTGATATACCAACTAAAAGTAATATATATATAACATTTACATTATAATTTCGCACTCAATAATATTAAAGTAATTTAATACATACTGTTACATAACAATTATATTGTTGAATGTAAAGTTATAATATCGATGTTATGTTGCTTTTAGATAATGTGTCGACTAGGTGGCTTTTATCTAACAAGACAACCTCACGAAGGACGCAAAATGCTAAATTTCGATTTTAATGAAATCTAATATACATATAAGTTTCATATACATAGATAAATTTAAAAAATATCAAAAAAAATATTTTCAGGGGTGAAATAGGTTTTAGCTTCTTTTTCATTATATCTCTAAAATTTTAATATTCCGAGATATTAAAAAATGTGTACAAAATTTTTACAATAAAAATACCTCTATCCACGTCAACATTAAAAAAAAATATTTTCAAAAATTATATTTTCAATATTTAAAAATACTGATATGGATAAATAAAGGTAACTTTATTATAAAACTTTTGTATAAATTTTTTATCTTAAATGATTTTTGAGATATAACGAAAAAAAGTTAAAAATCGTTATAATTAGAAGAAGTTATTGTATTCCTCTCTTGAACCATTTTCCGCCCTAACTAATTTTTCTAAATATTCTATCTGCGTACCTACATATAAAGTTTCATTAAAATTAGACTTTGACGCTTCACAAGATTTCTTTGTAAACAGGAAATGCATACTTGCACTTCCACACATTTTTCATCAAATTTCTCACTTTACTATTCCTGACTACGATAAAACAATCTCTCCATTATTTTTACTTTTTCGTCAACGATCTGCGTCATTTTCCAACTTTCAAATACGTTATCTACAGTTTGCCCGTTTTTGTCTTTGATGGTGCGATCAGTGATCCGTAACAATGACTGAAGGATCTCGACGCCTTCAGCGGAGCCGGCTATCGTTGGAATAGCCCGATGCAGAGCTGTCCTGCCGTCTACATCTATCAGATTGGGATCTGCTTTGTAGGTAAGCAACAGCTTGAGGATTTTAACGTGGCCCATGCTGGCTGCACGGTGCAAAGGCGTCGCTTTCAGACTGCGGGTGCACGCGTTCACGTTCGCACCATGCTGCAGCAAAATCTTGCACACGTGGTAATGCCCGCTCCGCGTTGCGTAATGCAACGCTGTGTAGCCGGCGGTCGTATCCGGCGTATCGACAAAAACGCCCTTCTGCAGTAGCTTAAGGACGCGATCCTCGTCCCCATCCAGCGCTGAAAAAAACGCACGAAAAACTAGTGCAAGAACGCAGAAAAAGAAGCCAAACTCCTCAAAATGTGAAATCTAAACTCATGTAGAACTGATCCTCTCAGACCGCAACATCATTTCTGATGAATCATATTCTCAGAATAAAAAATCATTAAAAAATATTACAAGCAATACAAAAATAATGACAAAGTACTAATAATCATTATAATAAATCATAATAATAATAATAATAATAAATTATTATAAGCTCTATGTAAAAGGATAATAAAGTTTTAATATTTATTATAATATAAAATCATTACTTTTACAACGTAAAAGCAATAATAAAGTTCTAATATTCGTTATTTATAAATTTTGTATTACTGTAATAAATATAATTTTTTTCAGCAAGACATTTTAAAAATCTATAGATACTATGTATAGATATTATGAATAAATCTTAACTTAGCTTCGAATTGTATTTTAATAGATTTTGTAATTAAGAAATCAATCTTTATTTTGTATTATTGTTTCTATTATATTTTACAATTATGAAATCACCTTTCAAACGTATAAAATAATAAGAATAAAGTCAATTGAATTCTGAATTCGTTGCAAGACTGAAACGCACAGTCAAAACTGAACTGGTATGATAATCCAGTTCATTTGCGACCTTGTGTTCTGAAATGCTTCATCGTTTACAGTCTACCTTATTCCAAATAAATATCTGTATCAGCAACGGTATCACTTTCATTTACCTGCCGTCCAAAGCCCGCGTTCGAAACAAAGCTCGTCTATATTCTGACAGACATTGTACCGCGCAGCCCCTTCGCAACACATTTTGTGGTCATAAGAGTGCTCCATTGTTTATTATATCTGCAAATGACTGTTAAAAAATCCTATATTAAGTTTGATTAACTGAAATAATACGTCTGAAGAGTAAAAAAATCGTTTCGAGTTCAGAGGTAAAGATTTTTCAAAGTATATAAATTGTACGATATACACTTCTATGTTTATTTATTTCTCATAGTTTGCAACACAAACAAGCATGTACAACGTTCAATTATACGTTGAGTAACCTGTGTATAACTGCCGTACATACAAAATACAGCTTCACGTATGAAAGAAATTATCAGATATACATAAATTCACGTCGAATTAGTGCAAACTTAATGTTAACTATATTCTCGTTCCCTACACCTTCTATAACTTTTGATTTTCTTACTTATGAATAAACTAATAATATATAGTTGTCACACGATGAGTTAACGATTCTTAATGAAAACAGGAAACATCGATTGCAATAATCCCTTAGATTGACATTTATAATCTGCAATAAAATCTTTAGATCGACATTTATATTTGCAATAAGAGTAAAAATCGTTATCATCAACTTGTTTCTAAATGGTTTTACATCCTTAAACTCTCTGGACCACAATCGATCCGGAGGAACAATATCTCATCTAATAAATGGTGGGAAAAGACATTACAGACGTTGTTTAGATAATAGTATGCTATATAAAGATATAATATATGTAAATGGTATTTGCACTATAATAAAATTTCATTCTTCACAATTATAAACACTAAAACAATTTAAAGTTAATATAGGCCAATTTGATGCAATCTAAACGTTGCGCCAATTTGGCCCAATCTGGATTCTACGAGACTCACGTCATAAATCCTCAATAAAGCATTAAAAAACCCATTTTCCACGCAACGAGGTAAAGATATCACAAATCAATGTATATAATTAATACTTCAGTATTACATATAGTGGATGGATATGACGCAATCAACACATGCTCCTTTGGTCTGACGAAATTTCCGCAACCGCTTGTAAGTTATTATTATCCGCAACGTGATTATTTTACACGTTGCAGAAGTGTTTACGTGGTTCACAATCTCCGGGATCATGCTTCCCTCCCCTCTAAACAGTCTTATCATGATTATACAATTTTACCGCGTCATTTTCGAAGTCGTACAAGAAGGAACTCATCATTGCCGCGGTATACAATATATCACGTCCGATAACGTGAGAATTCATTCGTGTGATTTCGCACAACAAGAATTAAAGTGTAAGTTTCCTAAGGGAATGATGGAACATATTTATTTTTTTATTATTCTAACGGAAAGCTGCACTTCGGTACTTCCGATACATAACAATATCCAATTTTGCAAGGTACAATTGTGTGATCATCTTTAAAAAACAAAGCCTTTTTGATTGGTCCGCACATATACATCTAACTCAAACTTCCCCAGAGGCGCAGTTACAAATGTAATTTCCGCAAACACTCATCATATTCCAAGATATAAAAGTAGATGCAAAAAAAAAAACAAAATGAAGTTACAAATCTCATCGATTCATTAATACTAATTTCTACAGTTTGATTCATAAAGACACATACATATTGTATATGTAAAAGTCACAAGAGAATATATGTTTAGATATATAATGCGCTTGCAGTAAGGCCCATTTTTAAAGCGTTAACAATCTCGTTGCAGTGTCCAAAGTACTTCGGCTTCTCCGGTACTACAAATAACTCGATAGCCGAGTTCAGCTAGAGCATTTATGACGGAGAATGGTGTGCCTGAAATCAATTTTGCAACGTAAGTTCCTAAAGAATGTCCTATAAAGAAGCTAATGTTATTATTATTAGATCACGACTGGTTTTACTCTAAACTTTTATAAATTATTGTAATATTTATCTTAATAATAAAAATTCATATACCTCTATTAAATTAATTAAACTTTTAAAAATTACTAAATCATTGTCACAATCAACCAAATAATAAAACTTGTGGCTATGACAAAGCATCAGCCCCACAAAAGATCCAAGAATTCCATTGATACAAATATCACAAATCTGTTTAAACGTGTTTAAAAGAATTTTTCCCATGAATATCATCAAATATTTATTACAGATTGAATGTAATGTTTATTAAATATATATTTCAATTATAGGTATTGTATCTTTTATTAACAAGTTACATTGTGCATTACTGTTACTACTGTTAATTTACATGAAAAAAACGTTAACTCTTCAATTGCATGCTTTCTTGAACTGAGAAAATCAAAATAAAATGAAACGTATGACAATCGCGACATAATCTGTTTTATTATTTTTAACTAGCATAAAATAATGCCTGCGATCAGTAGAAAAAGCAGCTTTGCAATATATATTTACACCCAATGAAAAACTAAAGATAAGAACCAATCGTATTAAAACATTTTACAATACTTGTAAACTACTTTTTCTGCTGACACTGTTAACTGTATCAACTGTAACCTAATAGCAACTAGTTTTAAATCGTTTGCAATTTCAGTCACTTTAATTTTTTGTTAGGCAATTTTTCATAATTGACGTTTCTGTTTATAAATTATTTTTATAATTACTAATTGTATCGATTAGTGTAATGCAAATCTGAAATTAAGGGCATTCTTAATAATTTCATACAATTATATCTCATGCGTTTACTTCTTACAAGATCATAATTTTAAAAAATCTCGAATAATTGTACAAATCATTTAAATTTCTTGCATTTGCTACTTTGCTAGATAATACTATATAACTAAGAGATTTCATAATCATATTGAGTAAGTACTACTATCTCTGACATGCACGTATGCATGTATTTGCAGAGTTAACGTTTGCGCACAAATAAAAATTGCATCGCAACCGAGAAATCTTGAATCTTTCCGGGATCTTAGGAAATGGTTCGTGATCTCGTCAAAATTCTGGGTTATTAACCTTTAAGCCTAATTCCATTCACGACATTCACGCTACCGGGGGACAGTTCGAAGCGGCAACGTAAGGCCGATACCTCCTTCGGTGTCAAACCAAAAACCGTGCTATCGGCCGCGAATGGTGACGCTTTTACACCGACGTAATAGAAATCGACGTCGTTGTCGTCCTCGTCGCCGGCGGTGGTGTCTTGCTTTTTGGAATTGGTTGTCGTTGCCATTGTCGCGCTAAAAGTATCGTTATACCTCGTTGTGCTTTACTTCTAGAAGAAAAGCAAACGTGACGCACGTGAGTGACGATCGGAGCCGTTTATCTCGAAAGTGATGCAAGAATCACCCCTTCGAGCAGTTTCTTTATCTGATATTTAATAGAAAATTCAGAAAACATCTGCGATCGCGAGATGCTTTTATTAAAACTTCTGTGATATTTTCTCCCTTCGAACAGTTACAGCAACGATCAACAAGAATAACGAGAGTTTTTCTCTGAGTTCCCGTTGAAGGTGATATAAAAATGTAACTGATTTTCAAATTTAAAAAAAAATACATGTACACAGCTTCAGAATTCATAATCATCAATAAAGAAATAAATGAAGTTCATATAGGTAAAACATTTAAAGTATTTCCTGGCTAATAAAAAAAGTTCCAAATTGCTTTTCTGACATTTTACAAATATCTTGGAAGAACACAATTTTAA
Source organism: Mycetomoellerius zeteki (assembly GCF_001594055.1). Taxonomy (NCBI): domain Eukaryota; kingdom Metazoa; phylum Arthropoda; class Insecta; order Hymenoptera; family Formicidae; genus Mycetomoellerius; species Mycetomoellerius zeteki. The sequence goes on along the minus strand of NW_017256696.1, from coordinate 2,021,872 downwards.
GAGCACTTGTCTTGTACAAGAAACGAAATATTTGTCCTCTCTCTAAGAAGATATTAAAATATGATTCATAAAACCACTTTCATGATAAATGGCACATTCCGACCGTGCGATGAAACGTTGATGAAACTGATAGGAAACGCGATCTATCATATCTTCAATCATCATAGAAACAAACAATTATAGGACGATTGGAAATATTGGAAAAACGATAACGAGAGATAACACATAATAGTTACTCAAATTTTATCAGAGTAAGTACTTTGAAGGAAATAAAGACTTGATAACAAGCCATAGTTACAATTTTTTCCTATTGACTTCTCTTGTTAAGTATCTCTATGAGTATATTGCTTAAAATATTGCAGATAATTTCTAAATAAATATTTTCTATTGAGAGAATAACATTATAAATATACACATATATATGCAAATGATAATGCTAAGATAATTTTCTATGCAAATTCACGTATTTTCCAATAATACATAAAATTCTGAGTAAAAAATATTGCTAAATTTTTTTTGTAATATTAGACGATACCTTCACCGAAATAAATTGTTTGCAAATAATCTGAAAATTCTAAAATAAAAATATATTTGGTATAAATGTATGCAATTAATAATAAACGTATCGCATATACGTATCATACATAAAATACTATCAAGTATATATTTTGAATATTATTTTAAAGTTATTAAAAGTATTTATTTCTGTTAAATATAACAAAATGTTTTTCATCATATCACGTTTATAGAATTCACATTTTATATTTTATTAAAAGTAGAAATTTATTGAATTTTTATCACATGATGCAAAAAATTCAAATTAACATTTGAAAGTTAATTCGGAATTTTATGTGCATCGGAACATATATGAATTGTTTAAGCTGTAATATATATTTTGTTATTAATTGCTATAGCAGAAAACAAGTTGCTACATAAGTACATGTACAAAATATAATAGAACTTTTAAATAAAAAACGATGATCTATCATCGTTATATGCATATGTAGCATTTAATAAAAATATAATGTCAAAAATATGATACAAAATCATTCTACCCAAGAAAGTATTTTCGTTCTCTATCAATATAATATTCCCTTCCAAGAATATATAATCATACAGATTCTGTATTTTTTCTTCTTCATTCTTCTTTCATGTTTCCACCGATATATTCGGTTTTCTTTCGTATTTATGTATATAAAAATGGAAATGTGCTCGCAATCAATTCAGGGTAAGAAAACGAACGGAAAATAGAAGATGCACATAATCAAATAACAAATATAAAACATAGTGTAAAAATAGCCCAAGAGAAAATATTGCGTTTACTAGGGTTAGAGAATTAGAGGCTGGAAAAAAATAAAAAACCGCTTTATGTAAATTATTTTTATAAAATATTATTTAATTATTTTAAATAGTAGAAGAAATTGTAGCTTTTAATAATATTATGTAAGGCACCATTCTTTGTTATATCCAATTAACTGTTTCTCGTGCTCTTTTTTAAAATGCACTATACGATTTCATACACCCATTTCAATTATTTATATATGATTAAATCATATGGGTTTGTCAAATTTAGTTGTTTCTCAACAAAAAAAAGAGTTTCCATGAGATTTTGAATAACTATGAGATTTTAGGCACAAAGGAAAGTTTATTATTTTATATATATATATATCTGTAACATATTTGTAAGCTATTTAAACACCGTAATAACTTGATATGTACACAAGATAGCACAGAATGATATTTTATATCATAAGCTTATTAGATTCCAATGAAACTTCGAGATAGTATTGTCATATTTCTTTTTCTATTCTTTATTTCATTCTTAGCAGAGACAAAAATATCTACGAATATCAATATCATGTCATTTTTACTAAACTCGCCAAATGTGTATCATTATCAACATACTTATATCAATAAATGTTTTCTCACATAGTAAACTATGTAGAAATGTATTTAATTAATTTTTTTATTAAACTTCTTCACTGTATTTACTTTCCAGAAATTAATGATAATTATCCATCCCGAAAGTACCAATAATGATTCAATGCGTGCATGCTGCTAATTTCAGTGTAACATGCTGTCCCTGAATTAATATTAATGTATGCACATGCTGTAACAACTTGTTTACGTTGCAAGAGTAAGCTAAGATTGTTAAATCAGATTAAACAATGAAGTAGGTGAGCTTTATCTTAAAAGCATTAGAATGATTGTGCCTAATGAACATCATATTATGCAATGTTAAGTGCTCTTGAAGCAGCAGTATATTTCGAGCCATACCAGCTTTTTTTACAACAGTATCAGGTTCAGGTTCTGAGAATTCTTTTCTCATAGTCCACATGTACTCATTATAATCCTGCTTAATGCTAGTACTGGATGATGCAACGACTTTGTAACCGAGTACCTCTAAAGCAGTCAATATTATGCAAGGATGTTGCAAATATACTATCGTCGAGTCGTCGCAATATCCTATAGTGGAGAATCGACTCAACTGCTCTATGTCAGCCGCTACAACATAATTGAATATTACTTGTACCTAAAAAATTGTTGATTTATTACACCTGCAATATTCCTAGCCACAACATTATCTCCTCTAATCTTCAAAAATGTGTCAATTTATCCTAAGTATATGTTATTTTATTATCTTGTAATGCTATTTTTATTACGTGTATGTAGAAAGATTACAAGAAAAACATCAAATAGAGTTCTCAAATACGACTAACGAATTGTAGGACACTTTATCTAATTGAAAAGTTTGAAAAAGCAAAAAGTAACATATATATTTGCGTAAGGGCAAATATAGAGGAGTCTTCGTACCTTTAAGCCCTGACACTAAAACCCTCCAGGGATATTTATGACTGTACGACGCTAGGTTGCCACGTACTAGAATGTATGGCATCTGTAATAGTCAGCTAAAACAATCTGTAATAGATGATATCCTATGGATATATGTAACACATATTTAATTAAATAGTGTTAGACCTCTCTACACAACTGCTAATCTGATACTATGACATGAGAATTATTCCTGTGTGCTAATTAGTGTACAATTTGGAATGAACCTACTAAAATTTTAACTTATCAATGCAACTTATGAATTGAATGTTGTAAACATTAGACAAGGTCCAGAGAGTTTAAAAGATCGTCACATCATTCAAACGTCTTTAGTCTTATTGCAAAATCAATAGGCCAATCATACTTATTGATCAATATTACACAAAACTAAAATGATTAAAACAATCTAAAAAAATAATAACTGAATATATTAAAGATATATTCAATTATTATTTATATGTACTATATATTTTATTTATATATACTCAGTTATTATTTATATATACTCATATCAAACAGACTTTGATTGATCAATAAGAATGAAAAATATCCAGAGATTACTAGGAGAATCGACTAGTATTGTACTTCAAAATATTAATGAAGTTCATAGGCTATACTAGAACATACTATACTAACGTACTAGCATGTACTATGACTATAACATGGAGTTCATTCAACTTCCATTTCGTCAATAATTTTACTGATGCTTATTGGAAAAGTAAGAAGAGCTACGTAAAAAGCTGGTCTTTATAGTTAATCCTAACTTTGTAATCATTAAATGACTTTTTGAATTCATTTCTAAGAATGAAGTGGAACATGATTTCTAAATACATGGCAACCTAAAAATGTTGAAATATATTAAACGGTATAATCGATACACAAATGGACTATCTATAATTTTGCATGTATAGTTGATTATAAAGATAATTATTCATTTGTTTATAGACCAGAAAATTTCATACATTATAATATTTATAATTTGCCACGTGTTCAAAAGTCATTTGATAAATACAAAAATAAAGTAAAGGCTTAAAGTAATTACGTAGTTCTTCTTATTTTTACAAATAAATATATACTATACCCTTTTCATATCAACAATTAAGCGAACAAAGAGAGACAAATCGTTAGGCGAAACGTTTATGAATCAGCATTTCACGAGAAAAGTTATCAATAAATCCGCATGTTATTCCATCACAGGTGATTCAGAAAGAGAAAAGTTTATTTTACTCGACACATGCGTCGTACAAATTTTCACAATTATTGTCAACATGTATTGACTCTTACCAATATGCGAAGAGTGATAAAGAGGGCGGAGAATTCCGAAGCGGCTAAAAACAACTTTTATATACCCTTTCGGCGATAATTCGAACAGTCCGTCACGGTCGTGATATCGATTATCTTAAAATTTCCTGTTTTTCGATCTAGGTACTGTTTTACGTAAAAAGCATTCCTACGCGTCTGGATTTACAGTGAACTGGAATGAACACAAAAGTGCACACTACTGATTGACGCTGACTACGCAGTACTCCATTTACTCCATTAGAGATTAGTGTCATTCATAAACACAAGAAACAACTAGATGCGAAACGTAACATGAAATTACGAACGAAAGAGAAAGGCATTGATGAATCCTGATTGGCTGCGTCATTTATGTCCATTTCTCTCTTTTTGGCTGAACTTTTGCACCAGTTCATCTTTCTTCCTTTTCTCTTTAGGAGGAAAGAAGAAGAAGGAAGATGAATTAGTGCAAAAGTTCAGCCAAAAAGAACAGGCCTATATATAATCTCGTCCAATCAGAAATCGAAAGGTTTGTTCGCGTCGCAAGCTCCAACATGCTCCAATTGCTCCTATCATAGCTCTTAAGCCCGTATCAGACTACCGACTCTGCAGGCCGACCCGACTGCCAACTCTGACTGCCGATCAATAATGG
>NW_017256696.1:1984237-2016635 GCF_001594055.1 Mycetomoellerius zeteki | reverse complement strand
TTCTACATTAGTCGCATCGCAGCGTCGCAAGCGTTGCGGTCCAATCAACATCAAGCTAGCTCGATTCTGATTGGATCATAACGCTTGCGACACTGCGATGCGACTAATGTAGAACCAGCTTAAGAGCTATGATAGGAGCATATTGGAGCATGCGAAACAAATAAATCTAAACTAAAGTATGTGACGTCATCGACCCAGGTTAGGTTCAAACTCACTCCAATCGAAAACGCTATTAGGAATAAGACTAAATATTAAGATTTCAACCTATCAGATATCAGTTACATCGGAATACACGATTTCTGGTAGGTTGAAATTTTAATATTTATTCCTATTCCTAATATTTCCTTTATTGTGTGCAGGACCTAATAAGACTAAATATTAAGATTTCAACCTATCAGATATCAGTTACATCGGAATACACGATTTCTGGTAGGTTGAAATTTTAATATTTATTCCTATTCCTAATATTTCCTTTATTGTGTGCAGGACCTTACATTTGTCATACGACAAAGCATTTCAAACCCATTGATTGGCTGCAGGAAAGAGAAGTTGTCGGATCTCTCTATCCAATAGCCAATCAACGAACTTAAAATCTTGAACGCGACTATTCTTTTGACAAATCAGGATTTTGACGCCACTTGAGCCGCGAGAAGTTGGCGCCGCAGAGAGCGAAATTGACGCGAGTCGAAAATCGATCAATTGACTGTCGATTAGTCGAACGATGAGACTGCAGCGCTGCAGCAGATTGATGAACGGACGGACGGACGAACTTGAAGCGAGTGACAGGTGGTTTGACGTTTCGCTCGTCGCCATCGTCGCTAGCGACAAGCGCGGCCTGCCATATTGCGCGTGATATTTCGAGGCGAGCGTTTGTCCGCGTCGTTGTGCGACTCGATGACAAAATAACTTCGCGTTCGAAGAGCAACGAGTCCGCGGACCGTCATCCGCACGTTCCCTGTTCACACCCTTCGGTCACGGCCCAACGATCACGACAAGCAGCCTTCCACTACACGGCGCCGTTCCACGAGCGTGTGAGTAATCTTCCGTGCTTTGTTGACATCGGACTCCTGCTCCTTATCTCCTAACGCCAGTTATCATCAGTTCGGTGAATATTCAAGATTCAATATTCAAGAACGCGACAGGTTCGTGTCACGCCTGTCTCTCATAGACTTTCTTGCGTGTCCTCACCGATCGCGAAAATCGCGTTAATTAGGCGTAACGTAATTATGGGAGTGGGCAGTGCGGGTGTATTGTTGACGTTGTTGCCTCGACGTATCCGCATCCACGGAGCTCAAGAAAGCTCTGCCTTCGACGAACGCACGTTCCTTGTTCTCCGTCAAATTCAATTGAATCTGTCTTGAGAGCCGAGTAATTCAATATCGCCCGATTTGCGAATGTCAGTTCTGACGAGGATAATTTTTATCCCAGACTATTCATGAATTATTAATGCTTATATTCGTAAACAACGTTTCTGTGTGTCATTCACTATCAGATATATGTTTTTTTTTAACTTAAAAGAATTTTATATAGTTGTATTTTTAAGAGAGATGAATCTCTCTCTTAAAGAACTTAATTAATTTTATTACGAGCTACATTCGTAATATAATTCCAAAATTAATTTAAAAAAATTTTTAATTATCAATTTTGATTGATAAAGAAATGTAATATTATATCTATTTATAATAATAAATTAATAAAATAATTTCTCTCTTTGGTAAAAAAAAAACTGTATAATTTATTTTAAAAAATGAATAGGTATAATATTAAATTTCTTTATCAAAATTGATAATTATATAAAGATTTTATTAATTTTTTAATTATATTACAAGTATAGCTGTCTTAAATTTATTTACCTGCATTAAAAAATTCTTATCTGATGTTAGTATACTCTTATGAGTCATATAATGTCTTATCTCATGCTAAATGAAAACAAAAGATCGTGAGATATTTCATGAAGTGTGGGATTAGCATAATCCATTGTAGATATCTCAACAATAAGTTTACAAGGAAATATTATTTAAAGAACTTTCATGGTAGATTATGAGCTTTAATCTCTTGCAGAATAATTAATAATAATAGATAGTTGCAAGAAATATAATACTATTTTCTTAAAATCTTTATTGCAGGTGCAAAATGTCGACCGGTCCATATAATTATTCCTATATCTTTAAGTACATCATCATAGGAGATATGGGAGTGGGCAAGTCATGCCTGCTTCATCAGTTTACAGAAAAAAAATGTAAGTAATAAAGGAAATAATTAAAGAAATGTATATATATATATATATGTAGTGTATAAAATCATAAGGAAAAATTGCTCAATCAATTTGGTGATTTATCATTATTTGTTATGACATTCTTAAAGGATGTGCTGTAATTATATGCATACATAATTATACGACTGTAGCCCATTATGCTGTATATACTTGCAGCATTGTGCATGACATAGACAGCATTTGTAGTTGTGCACTAACTTTTGTTTTAGTATATTTATGAAAGGTACTCTCTATTTCAAACAAAAAATTATTAGACGAAAAAACTATATATTATAATAGATATTATAAACATTAAATTCTTCATCTTTAAAGAGTATTAAAGGTATTTAATTTTTCTGTTTAAATAGTGATACAGTTCATGGATTCTATAATTAAATTATACACAATCTAATGCTATTTTTTAATTCTATTTTCTTTTAAAATACTATTTTTTTTAATTTATTTAAAAAAATAAAATTGTAAACTATTCCTCAATGTGTTATATCTTGTATTTATACAAAAAAGTTAAAGAATATATATTTTTATATAAATGATTTTGTAAATTTAGTCATGGCAGATTGTCCACATACCATTGGCGTCGAATTTGGGACTAGGATTATAGAAGTAGCAGGACAGAAGATAAAATTGCAGATATGGGACACTGCTGGACAAGAACGATTCAGAGCAGTTACTAGGTACTGATGGTTATTTTTCAAACGATAATTGTACCTATATAACAAATGTGAAATTATAATGCGTACTAAAGAGAAAATATTTCTTCTTAGATCATATTATCGCGGTGCAGCTGGAGCATTAATGGTGTACGATATTACACGTCGTTCAACTTACAATCATCTGAGTAGCTGGCTGACAGACACAAGGAATTTAACAAATCCGAGCACTGTACGTATATTTCTATATTACATATTACAATGTAATTATAAGTGTTTAATTAAACTAATTTATTCTCTGCACATGATATGAGAAAGAAAATTAATTTTTTAATATGTTTTATAATCATATAACATAAAAATAAACTAATTATTGTACAGGTCATATTCTTAATTGGTAATAAAAGTGATCTCGAAGGTCAACGTGATGTTACCTACGAAGAAGCAAAACAATTTGCTGATGAACATGGTTTAATGTTTGTCGAAGCTAGCGCGAAGACGTGAGTATCTTTAGTATCTTAAAATATTTAAATATAAATTTTCAAATGATTGTAAATGGATTCGTGTATTCAAATTTCTCAGAGGACACAATGTGGAGGAAGCCTTCTTGGAAACGGCAAAAAAAATATTCCAAAGTATACAAGATGGGCGGTGAGTTTGATCGTAATTTATAATCATATAGAATAAAAAATATGTTACGTTGAACAAAACTATCACACATTGTAAAATATAAATTATGAACTAATGTCCTAAATAATGTTAATTGATAAATTAATTATATTTTCTATCGATATAGATTGGACCTAAATGCAGCAGAATCTGGTGTACAACATAATCCGAGTCAACCAGGTCGCACCAGCCTCCAAGGAGTATCTAATGAACAACAGGGAGGAAAGGACTCCTGCTCCTGTTAGGTCTTATTATTTGTTTGTATATAGATATATTAATTGATCGGTACTATTAATGCATATATGATTTGTACTAAGTGTAGTTGGCAGATTGTCTTGTAGCCTGTATCCTCCCTTTGATAAGCGAAGTCCACTTAAAAAAAAGAATGAAATATAATTAAAATGTTCTTTTTTTTAATTATTAGCGTCAATTTACGATATTCAATACAATGTTATAAGTACACGACACAATGTAGACATACGTTATAAAAATTATTCTGGTAATGCTACTGATTTTTGTGACGCGCGGAGAGTCAGTAATTTGTCGATAAAATGGCTTTTGATTATTGCAATTTATATACTGTTTTCACGTAGACGTTTTATATATTTCATGTATTTTTTGTGAAATCAGATAAAGGAAGAATTCATTTATAGAAGATACATATAATAGCTTATATATAGAAGCCGATTAACTTTTCATAAGTTCGATTAAAAATTTTTGTTGGAACGACTTAACAGCGAACACAAGTGATGGAATTTACATTCAACTAATTTATATCTGCATGGGAGGATCATTTGTTGTAACATGCAAGTTCTTGCTTTAAAAGAATTTAATCAATGAAAATTAACCTAAATTATGAACAGTCAGATTTTTCTTAGTCTCACTTTTTAAACCTGTTTTAATTGATAAGATATGCACATTTACACATAGCGAGCTTCATGATTTCAGTTATCATGCAAATTAATTATAGATGGAGAGAGAAGGTAGGGATCAAAAGTTTACTTTTTTTAATTAATATTTAAAAGATACCTCTATTCTTGATGAAACATAAATATGTATACATATATGTAAATTTAACATTGTCTTTAGTGACAAATTAAAGATGGAATTATTCGTCTTTCGTTTGTGATATCAATCGAAAATCTATTTTTTATTTGTAGAATTTAAACTAGCAAATATAGTCATATGTTACTTGAAACTACATGACACAATGTAGCTTGAAATATTACCACGCATTTTTTTTCGTAATTTTTTTTATCTATTCAGCGGATCTCTCTAACTTAATGTATGATGCTTCTATGCTTTACATTAGAGAATAATATTAGCAAATTATTTTTCACATTATCTATTATATTGAGAGCGCATATAAACATGTAAACTAATTCAACATTGATAAATTAATTGGTATGTTCTTACATATAAACGGAGTTACATAAGCTCTGATTTATTATGATTTAATAGTACAAAGGTAACATTGATATGGCTGAGGCTCCAAAAAGAAAAGAAAATAAAAGACAGCATGCAACGAACACGATGATTTACGTTCTCTTCAGCGTTGTGTGACATGTAAACACGATTTATATTCAGTAAGAAAATACGAAAGATCGCATTGAATAAATTTGACCAAAATTTTATTGATCTTTTCACGGGCGGTTGTTTTATTATGCACCCTCTCAATCATATTATCTAAAATATTTTAGAAGGCAAGAAATGATAAATTTAGAATTAAAATTTCATTCTTTTTATCATATTATCCAGTAGAACATTTGTTTGATAAATCAGAGATTTACTTTCTTATCATTGTTATATTTTTGTATTTTGTACATATATACAAATATGAGAAAATGTCAGGGAATAAATACTTCTACATGGTGCTTCAACAAAGAGAACGCCAATCTTTGTTTTTGTTAATGAATGCTTTTCTAAGAAATTATAAATTTTTTGCACATACATATTTTATTGTCTAGTTTTACTAAAATCCTTAATGTAATTTTTGGAATCTGTTTCATTAATCAATATATTCTACTTGTACCTATATTATATCATATATATAAAACTAATTGTATAATCTTTTCGTATTATTACGGAGAATAGGATATATAATGTAATCTCTTCAAAATCTTTATTACAATTGAAAACTGCATTTTTATTCTTATATGAAAAGATATACATTTAAATATTGATCAGGTAGGCTTGCCAAAATTAATAATAAATAATTATGAATTTTATTATCAAAGTCCAATTTTTAAGAAATGATAATTATATATGGTTTCCTTCAATTTTTGAAGATAATGGATTTAGGTCATTCACAGTCACAAAAAGTTAAAAATAATTTTATATATAAAAGATAATATTAATAAAATTATGTATACTTAAAAGCTATATATATTTTTTTCGTTTTAACCTACTTGTTTGTTATCATTTATCACCAAAACGTTTTTTATCATTATATAACGCCTTGTTAAGTAATGGCCATTTTTATCGCATATGTCGAGGGGCATATGCGAGTCAATACAAGTCCTGGTAACTTTCAAGCATCGTAATCAAAAGCAATCAAACGTGATTATGTCGTATGTCAATGAAATGTCAGCACCTATTGTCTGTGTCACCAAAGAGTGACCGACTTGATTATATTCGTCTTATAAACTCGTGTCACCTTCGTTGAAAATAATACAACTTGAAATATGAATTTACGAACGATCGCCGTTTTTATCGTGATTTGTCATTTTGCGAGAGGGTGAGGTGTGATCATCATTATTACGCATGATGTACTCGAAAATTAATTATGCGAACAGCCATACAAGATTACGGATCTAGGAGAGCGAAAGCATCCTATGACCGTAAATATCGAGAAAAATCACAAATGATTGAGAACAAACGACTTCCTTCGCGAATTAACCTCCATTGCAAACAAAAACTGCAAATTCACTTTAAAATGTACCACTTCTTGTCTAATTATTACACGCCTAGACAATTTATAATTCATGTCAGATTTCAGAATGCAATTCTATTCATAATTTTATATGTATCTTATCTGTATTTGAATGCATGTATTTTGATTTTTCAAATGCTTTAATTTCTTTATAATAAGAGCGACTTCGACCAAATTCCATTAATTAATTAATAGAATTATATATGTTTAATTTGTATTGGAAAAAGATGAAGAACAATGAACTGTATATATAAGAGATTTCGTCTTATTAATCGATTACAGGCCCATTTCTACAATTCTACTATAGATATTATATATATGTTGTATCATTATTATATATCTATAATGACACAACTCAGAAAACAAAATTTTCTATAATATGAATTTCAATATATAAATCATTATAATCGTTATAATTGATTAAAATCTTGGAATATTGATTTTTTAATTACGTCATTGTTGTAGCAAATGAGCGATATAAATATGATAAATACTAGATAATCTTTCCTCTTGTAACAATATTGATAGAAATAAATATCTGTCGGTTGAGTTAAACGCCAATTCAATTAATAATCGAAGTTTAGTCCAAGTCACCCTTAAAGACACATAAAATTATGATCTAATTTTTTATGCGAATTATAGACTGTTTAAAATAGGCTTTTCTGACTGGAATGAGTGCACAATTGTATAATACTTCTAAAAATTGAATTTATCCAACTGTATGAAGCATAAGTTTATGCATCATGGATTGGATTTAATTAGGGATAGAATGATGCTGTTCGATTTCACGGATATCCAAAGTGTGGATGATTGGTGGGAGATATCTGACACTGTAAGGACAGTAGGAAAATCCAAAGCTGTCTTAACTCTACAAACGAGTCAGCTCTTCCAAAGAGCAGTCTTCTTCACGCTGCTGAAACCGCAGCCAAATGGTGCCGGTTTCGCTGGCGTCAGAAAACTGACAAATTTGAATCTGTCAAGATTCAGAAATATTGAGATCACTTGCCGAGGACAAGGCCAAAATAACCACTATAAGATATCCCTGAGACATCGAGGACAGAATTCCAATATATATATCAGCTACGAACAATTCTTCACGGTAAAGCTCTCAAAAATCTTTTATCTTCAATTTATCGTTATTATTTCCTATTAACAATTCCATTTCATATATCAACCTTTGGTTTGAAATTTCTATTGATGAAATGTTGTATTGGAAACTCCTCTTTTGGTAAATATTCTACAAAAATTTCCGCTTCAGGTATTAATATCGGACGACATATTTACCATGGTGACTTTACCTTTGAAAGACTTCAAACCTTATTATCGTGGAGTTGAGATTCCGTTCGGTGAGCCTCTAGATACAGCAAATATTACAATGTTCGAATTTCAAATTTACGGAGGCGTTTATCTGCCTATCAAGCAACGTGGTGTGTCCGCATTAGAGATAGAAACGGTGGCAGTTTCCTCTTAATAATCATTCTGGTCTTCTAATCGTAAAAGAAAAAAACGAAGCGTCTCCTCCGAAGAATTTTTATTTATGTACACATCAAACGTTTACATCCATACTATGAATGACAAACATATATGTATTGGATATTTTATATTAAAAATAATCGTTTTATAATATATATTTTCGAAATTTTTAACAAAATTTAAACTTTAAAAATGTAAATTTTTCAAATATCTCGTTGTCTGTGCGTGAAAACAAATTGAATGGGAATGTTATTAAAATAATAAATATTGATATTATTTACATATAATGTTTCTACATGGTATTAAACATTTATATATTAAATATTAAATATGAAATTATTAATGTATTTTCACATCAAATTTATATCACATAACTTTCTCAAATTAATTGAAAAAAGGTGTAAATTATTTTTGGACAATCTTGTATATTTTCCAAGATTTTAATTATTAATTCGTTATACCTTTATTATTGATGAGTCTTCACTTGTTTTTACGTTTTTTTTAGATAATATTGAATAAGCTTCTTTAAAATTGCTGTATGTATTAAAACTATGATGCATTCTGTAAAAAAAAAGAATTATGTATACTTGTTATCTAAGACTGGAGAAGAGAAAAAAATAAGGATTTCACTTACTCTTTAAAAGCCTCGTTTATTGCTGAAATTTGAGATTTATGACAAACAATGATAGTCTTACATGCTTCCGGATCGAATAATGGTGTAATATATTTAACTGTTACGCGGCTCATATCTTCCTTGGTAACAGCGGGAATATCTCGCATTAGTGGAATACAGTAATCAAGCGGCAAACCGCGACAACATCTTAATGATTCATTCGCTCTATTGCCTAAGGCATTCTTCATTCTCATAAGCTGGAAGATCGTAAGTGATTTGGCTGATTCACAAAAGATGTCGGTCCACTGCCCAGACATACGATTTTCCTATAAGAAATTCGTGATGCAAAAGATTCTCTTTCTTATACATATATACTTTTACTTTCTTTTATGATTATAACATGTTAAATGTTTTATCCAATGTTTACATATTTGTTTCTTATATGAATAATCTATTATTGTTCGTACCGTATTTTTTTTAGCTTTAGTGTACGCGCCTATCAGGTCTGTAGCATCATTAATAGCTAAGTACAAAAGCCCTTCGTGCAGTGATATAAAAAATTCGTAATCGCGCGCACGTTCAGAATGTCGAATTAATAACGACAAAGGTCCCTGAAATAATAATAAGAGTTCTTATATGTTTGAAATGACCAACTTGCGTTTTCATTTTTGACAAATATCATAGCGCTTACATCCATTTGATCAAGATACATCAAACAAATGAGCAAAGCTGGCAGATCGGGGCTCCGATAATCATTTATGCACGGATGAGCTTGTAGGAAGAATGCATTCGTTTCGTTTTCCAATCCAACGATACATCTAGCACCATGATTCGTGGAAGTCAATAGTGTCCAATCATTAGTCATGTTCACCCTAAAAATATATTACTATTAATATATATTGCATAATTTTCAATGATTTCTATCTTAAAGCAAAGTTGTGCATCAATTAAGTTCGTATTACAGTTAAATGTACAAACAAATTAAATAAGTTACTGTTTAAAAAAACTTGTTTGTTGAGAAAGATCATCTCTAAAAAAAGATATTTTAAATTTATTATTATATATATTTCATGAAAAGAAGAAACCTTTGTTATAATTCAATACTGTACATGTTTTTAAAATCGTTACTGATTAATGATTCACTTTGCTTTTTACTATAAATTATTATCCCTTTTTTTTCGTTAAATATGATAACTATATTTACTTATTGTTAGTCTTCCCTTCTGCAACTGTTACATCAGAAAAGAACGTTTCCCATGGGGCATACACATTTGGAACTGTATGTATTAATCTCATGATGTTAACAGTCATATATAAAATCATATTTTCTGGTAACGTCAAAATTTTTCTGCTTGACTCGATATTTGCCATGACTTCCTTCTGATCTACGTCATTATCCAGACGTTTCAGAATATCAGTGAGAAACTCTTCTTGTTGCAATAAACTGAACATGTAAGGATTGCTGTCTATAAATATTTTTAAAAATTCATATTATATATTTTTTTATTTAGTATATCATACTGTTTCTATTTCCACGATATTATTGATTAAAAAAATTTTTAGAAATGAGATTTTACCTTCATTGTACAGCGTCATTTTCATTAAATCATCCACAACTCTTTCTCCTTCTGTCTTCAATTGAGCAATATCATTTAGTTTTTTTGTTGCTACTTCTTTTAATCTGTCGACTGTTAACACAGTGTCATATAAAAACTCTTTAATCCATTTTACACCTTTTTCATACTTTTCGTATTCAAACTATATTAACAAAGATATATAACAATTACAAATTGTTTCAAATAGTTCTAATTCTCTTATAAAAGATGAAATTATAATAAATTATTTGTTACACACATAATGGATACATACTTGAAGCATCAAATAAACACTAGAAGATTTATATGAGAATGCCATAGGCTTTTGAAGACTAATTCGAGTAGTAGCTAGTGCAGTATCTGCTTTTAATTCGTCTATTACTTCCTCATAAGGAATCAATTGATTATCTCTTTTCACCGGAGATTCCATAATGAGTTCTAGCAATAGTGGAATATATTTTTTATATACATTACTAATGGAAGTAGTATCCATGATGACAAATATCTAGATTTAAATAAAGACTACAATTAATTATATCGTATTTGATAATCGATGTACGCTTAATATGAATATATAATATCCTAATATCTCTGTAAATAGAAAAAAAATATTTCTATGAATTAATTTTCAATAAAATTATACAATAAGAGAACAAGATACTCACATAAATGAAGATTGTATCGGCATTCTCTAGATAAGTAAATAATGGTAATAATTTGACATCTAATTCAGGATGCTGCTCTGAAGTATCCGTACTGTAATTTTCAATGTGACGGAAGACAATGGAATCTATATCAGGTACAGGTATACTTTCTAACACTTCGTCGGGTATATGTGACTTAAGAAAAAAAATATCATCAATAACAAGAGGATTGCCAGTGGTAAACTTTGGATATAAAATACTTTAATTACACAAATATCTATCTTATTTTTAATTAAAACATTCACATACATTTTCGCTTATGGCTTGGGAAAGAAGTATATCGTTTCTCGCTAACCCAAGCATGCCGAATTCGCGCATCCGATCGATTTTTCTTTTTCTCTCCTCTCCCGAAAATATCTTTAACATTTCACGGCTGGGTGTGCCTTTCACAACAACCATTGGAGTCTCAACAAAATATTTTTTGTAAAGGTTGTACCAGTAACTTTTAGATTCATTTTCTAATATTTTAAGATAATGTATAATGTTCAACCTATGATTCAGCTGTTAATGAAAATGATGCAATCAATATTTCTGATAAAACGCAATTTACAAATAAATTATGCGTGTAACATACTTCTTTGAGTGCTTTTCCATATAACATATGTTTAAACAGTCCATTTGCGATTGTATTATGCGGATTATTTTCCAGGTCATTTAAAATTTTAATAATATATCTGCGAATTATAATCTTCATTCTTTTTAAATGTATACCAACGTCAGTTGTATGTTTAAGTACTTTCATCACAGACTCCTTGACTAGAGGAACTTTACTACCCGGCACATTCGGGAACATTAAACTTAAAGCTGAAGTCGAGAATTCATGGAAGTAATATTCATAAGAGATCTGTTCCTTGGCAAATTCTTTCTGCAATACACCTTCGGTTGTGTCAGTCAAATATTGCGAGATTAAGCAAAAGCCGAAATATTCATACAATTTGTTAATGGACGGTCCTTGCCAGGCTATACGAATATAAGCCCCAGTACACGAGTAGCACGGATATTGGAATTCCACATCTATGCTTTTTGTAAGCGGTTTAATTGGAGTCTGCCAGGGTCTTTTAAATTCACCTCTGTGTGTGTCTCCCTACAATTTTAAGACTCAAGATCGCAAACACAAAATAAAGATTACAATGTCAAAGTAATATATTATATTCAATCAGTAGTATATATATAATTACATATTTCTAATTTAATATTAATATACAATATAATTTTTAATAAAGTAATAATTCATAAGTTTTTTTCGTTTATTCTTTAGATGTTTATTTCTCTAATTTCTAAAATTAATAATTTAATCCTAATTATAATATTTAAATTAAAATAAAAATTTTTTAACTTACTTTTGATATTATTTTCTCTTCTAAAGGTAGTAACGTGTCTAAAACTTTAGTATGGTCTACTTGACCTACTATTAACACAGTTAAGTTTTCTGGTCTATAATATTCTTCGTGATACTGTCTAATATCTTCGAGAACAAGATATTCCGATATGTAATTCGATGTACCTACAAGTATACAATAATAAATAATACTTACAAACCCATTGCAATGAAAGTAATAAGCTGTAAACTGTAAAAATTAATTGACAAATTATAGTCGATTATTCTCCTCACATTTGAGCGATCAATTTCTTACGTCTTACAACTTACTACTTCCATTGTAGACGATTCTTAATTAGAGTAGAATTATGATTCGAAACCCTCTTGTCAATACCCGAGTACTCATTTTTATATGTTCTCATAAAAAATTTTTAATTTCTCAGCAAACTACTAATTTTAGCCCATTATCCAAATCCTCGTTATTAGGATTATTTTACATCGATTTACGCTTTGAGCTACAATTTTTTATAAAAATTATGCTTGTTATCGGAGGTCAAAGTTGACAACACGTTTGTTCAATACCTGGGATATCCGTTATTCGATACCGAGCTTATATACACAAGCATTCTCCACACAAATTTTCTTTCCGTTTTTGCTATTCACGTCATCGAAATACTTCGTGAATGTAGGAAATAATAAAAAAATGTCAATAATGAACATTAAATAAATACATAAACAATTAAAAAATAAAAAAATTTCAAGTTTTTATTCAACACATGCAGTACACTCAATACAGTGCGTTGTCGTTACCGTGTGTTCATTACATACGGGTTTTCTACATTTATCACATGCTTTTCGTGTTTTTCGACGCTTTTTGAACGCGCCTTTATTGCAAATATAGCACGAGCCCACAACAATTTTTCGCCCTGTTAAATCGTATTTTTGCACAGACGACATTAAAGTATTAGGTAACACTAAAGTACTGGTAACATTGTTTACTGGTCTACCAAATATGCTTTCAACAGCATTCTTTATCGAGAAATGTCTCATTATTTGAGGATTTTCCGATCGATCTTCAATTGAAGGCATGCATAATTCTTCACTGAGTTGACGCAAGAAATACCGGCGTTCATTCGCCTTTTTGTTTATCATTTTGTTATTTTCGTAGTATAGAATGTACGCTGCGAGACTCGCAACATCCACGATGTTATAAAAAAACGCAAGAGACCATCTTTGAGTTTGTCTCTTCGTCGTATATCTTTGGAGCATCTGATCCATCGTGTCGTCGCCGATTTTTGTTTTATTATAGTATTGAATTATTTCAGGTTTCTTTTTTTGAGTCGCGCTTACGTTCGTGTTTGCATGCATTGTGGATAAAAGTAGCATCACCTTGTTTTGTTCCGGGACGTATGAGCAGATCGTAACATTTTCGTGAAAACCAAAAAGAGACGAGTACATCTCATGAGATTCCGAAGCCGCCATTTCTGTTGGAATATATTTTTTGTTGCTTTTCAACGTTCCAACGATTGTCAAGTTCCAGGACATCAGAAATTTTGCCAAAGGTAGCGACGTAAAACAATCATCCATCGTAATATTTCTACCCGAATCTTTATACGGAAGAGCCAACTCTTTTATGGCTCGCTCGCTTTGATTCACTTCGCAACCCTGCGCAGGGTTTTCCGTACAAATGTGTCCCTGCAGTGGATACAAATTTTCAGCATCGCACATCCACCATACTTTTATCCCGCATTTTGCCGGTTTCGCTGGAATATATTGCGTAAATCCTGTTCTACCGCAATACGGAAAAAGCTGCTCGTAAATTGTTAGGCAGTCTGTTGGCCTGTACATTTCTACTAAATTGGAATTGAGCATCGTCCAAATATCGCGTATCGGAGCAACTTTATCCTCTTCAATGCGAGCTCTTCGAGTGTTTGCATCATCGAAACGGATGAATCGTAGGATATTCCAGAATCTATTGATGCCCATCGTCGCTCGGTACAGAGGATACGAAGAGGACCGCCACATGTCAATTGTATAGTCATAATTTGAATTATTTATTCCGGAGCTGATCAAAATCCCCAAAAATCCGTAAAATTCTCGATTCGTTATGTCTTTCCATGATAGCTGTTTTTTCGTCGGATTCGCTTCGTTGTACGCTCGATATACTTGAGATGCCTTCCTATTCGTGTGATGCACGATAATGTTCACCATTTCGCTGGTGAAAATTACTTTGAACGTGTCGACGATTGATAAAGTTTCTGTGTTCTTATGAGGACCACTTCTATGTCGAAGAATATTCCGAAACGAACGTTGAACTGTAGGTGTCCGAGTCCAGATGGTTTTGTCTTTGGCAACAAAATTTGCGGTTAATTTGAGTGATTGATGAACAGGTATCGCTTCATTCACTGTATTCGTTTCTTCATCACTCTCATTTTCGGACTTTATTATAAGTTCGTCTTTGATTTTCAATTGATTCTTCTGATCTTCCTCTGTTTCCTCGTAATCGGACATTTCGGAGCTCATTGCTTGCTTATTTGACACCGGAAACCACTCTTCATCGTCGCTATCCGATACGTAATTATTTTCGGCAGAATCAGACTCCTCACCTAATTGTTCTGTCAAATAACTACGCTTTTCTTCGGCCGTCAAACTGAAATTTTTATAATGTTATACAATAATAATGTTATACAAAAATCATACATATTCTAAAAATGTCTTTGAAATAAATTGAAAATTAAAATTAAAAGATAAACAGTAGAAGAGCAAAAAAAGATTTTGAACGAATTATTTTGTAATTATCTGTCACATTAAGAATGATAACAGGTCAAAACTGTTTGTGTTATTATTATTTTAGATTAAATTTAATTAATTAGCAACGAACATCCAGCTTGGCCCGTAGCCTTTTTATTGTTTATCTATTTTAATTTTAATTATTTGGACCTATTGGTTATCTATTTCCTCATTTTGAAATAATTAATTATAAATAAATATAGATAGATAATTATCTCGGAAATATTATCTCGAAATGAGAAATTTCGAGATGAAATTTCAAGATTCTGGTATCAAAATGCATCACTATATAGAAATAGATCATTAAAATGGCTCACCTTGCAAATTCACTTGCTGATAATTCCTCCATTTTTTCACTGATAAATAATAGATGAAAAATGGCAAGAGTCTCAAAAAAATAAACATCAAATACTAAACTTTGCACATCGAGATTTCATTTTGAATCTCATTGGAGACCATTGGAGACTGAAAGTTGAAACCACCCTACAGAATTCGTCTGTCAGCCGTTAGGACGCCTGAGGGGAATTCTATGTAGAAAACATTAGAAGGAGAAAATCCCTGTCCACTCGCCAGCTTACAGCTGTTGGGTATCCGGGGGGGAGAGGGGGGAGAACGCAGGTAGCTCTACACTGCCGTAACTAGCGATTTTGCATAGTGGGTACTCGGGTACCCCGGATATTGAACAAAATGGGGAAATTCGTGTATTTACAAGAGGATTAAACGTTTTTTATACCTTGAACAATTGAGCTATATCCACAATTTTCGGGATACATCGCTTTCATTAATTCAGTGTAAGTTACATATTCTCCATCTAATTCTTTAGTCCTGGTGTCAAAATAAAATGTACCTCCGTTGTCTCCATATTTAGTAATATGATGTACGTTTATAATATATGCTGCTTCCTATTGAAACATAAAAGTTTTAAACAAAAGTTAAAAACAAAAATTTTAAACATTTCTTCATATAATTTTTTGGCACTATATCTATCCATATATTAATACTAGATATGTTAATAACTTATCAGAATATTCAGAATGTAATGAATATATAGAATAACTCACATCTCTTTTATCTATTAAATTATAAATAAAATGTTTTACAAAAACAGAATATTTTGTAGTATATTGTATTATGTTAGATAACAAAGGCAACTTATAAAAATATTAAAATTTTTTTTACCGAAAGTGTAGGATAAAGAATATGATCAAGATATACAGGCAGTAGGGAGAAAAATCCTTCTGTCTCACTTGTTCTCATATTGTAACAAGTGTAATCTTGAAACGTATGAATCTCGGTGTCAAGTGAGTAACATTTGTGAGAGCAGCGGGTCAAAAGATTCTTATAAGGATAGTCTTCGCTACCCATCAATACAAGATGTGACACTGCTTCGGGAAGACCATCGTCTGTGAACACTTCGGTAGCTGAAAAAAAGAATTGGTATAAATATAAAGATGATTAAAAATACTTTGATGTCTCCTAACTTTTATTTCAATAATCTTTTTATTATTGAAATGAATAGGAATTAACTTTTTGTTTGATCTGTTAAGAAGAGACAGACATCTAGAGTTAAATTATTCTGAAAGATTTTTTTAGAATTACAATTTCAAAGCATAAGGGTGCTAACTTTACACACCCAATCTGTCATGTTATGTCAACATAGTTCTGCCATTAGAACGCAAGCTTACTGATGACACTGTGCCAATTTTGACAAACTTTGCTATACTTCTGCCAGCACTCTATCAATGGCATTGTATGTACATGTAGCAAATATTTTGTAGTCTATTGTCGAGCAGAATCTATTCTCGACAGACTTAGCTACCTAGGAGTCAAAGTGAAGGGGAGAACTCCATATATGTAATATTATCCTCTATTAACACGTATGTTCAAAAATTACCGATAGCGAAGTGGCAGCTGACAATCGGATCACTTACGTCCGCGATACAAATTGTCAGGCCGGTTTTCAGGGATTTGTACATAGCAAGTGGTATCTTGTCGTTGATCATCATCGAATACACCATCCTGAATACCCCGTTTGTTGGCGGATTCACGTCCGTGATCTCCGCGAGGCGGGGAGTGCGGAAACCCGGAACACCCGGATACACAAACCTCGCGAAGTTCATTCACAAATTCCAGTTCTGTTGTTCTGTACCGTATTATTGATCGATACTGCTTACTCTCAGATACCGTGCCAGAAATACCCTTCGTTAGTATGTTCCGAAATGTCAAGTGACACGATATTGAAAATATATAGTTTACGTCACGTTTGCTATAGATTTTCAGTACTATAGGTGCGTTCAGGAAGACGCTATTAGCGCTATTTGTGTCATTTTATCCTTGTTTTATGTTTAATAAACAACGAAGATAGAATGACAGAAATAGCGCTATTAGCGTCTCCCCGAACGCACCATATCAGTGCATTGCAGTGCATTTCCGGCCAATGGCTCTGGTCAGTCTGGTGGCTGTACGCTGTGCTCCGTTCAGATCGTTATTAGATTTTTGGACATAAACAGAAACGCTGTTTTAACAAACATGGCGAGGTATTCCAGTGACTCGGACTCGGACCACAGTAGCAGATATCGAAGGAAGCGAAATCGAAAGTCAAGGTAAAACACGAGAGTAATATCTGATTTTATTATTAATTTAAAGGTTAGGAGTTACAATTTTCAATTTGTATCACTGTTATTAAATTTAATTTTAATTTATGTTTTATTTATTAATTAAATATTAACATTATATTTCTACTAGAATGTGTTTAAATTAAAGTAAGATAAAAGTAAATTTACATTGGTATAGAAATGGATTTTATTGACAATATTATTATTCATGAAAATAAGTCTTGATATTACAATAATTTTTACAGATCTAGCAGCTCGGATAGCAGTGAATCCTCACCACATCGAAGGCGAGCCTCAAAACATTCTAAAACAAAGCGTAAACATCGATCGCACTCAAGAAGTAGAGGAAGAGATCGGAATTCAAAGAACCATAAAGGATCCAGGAGCAGTCATTCGAGAGACAGAGATAAAAGACGTTACCGTTCTAGCACAGGTAGATCATATTCTTCGGACCGTACAAGAAGAAAAGCTAGATCTACATCTAGAGAAAAGTCACGAAGTCCTTCCAGCAGTTCACAATCGAATCAACCAAAGGTTAATACAGAGAAAAGCCAAGTCTTAACGACAAAAGGTAGAAACATGTTAGCTTTTATGAATATTACGTTTAAATATTTTAATGATATTTTATACCAAGAGATGCAAATTGTATATTGCTTTTCAGATGATTTTCCTATTGAACCACGTTTCAAAGATAGTGTACTCGAAGAAATAAACGCTGAAGGTTTCACTCCTAAGCAGTTCACTTCGTCTGCTACCAAGGAGAGTAAATTTAAAAATATCGTAATAGACATTAGTTCAGATACCATACAAGTTCCACTAGTATCTAACGTTGCCAGTGGCCCAGAAAGCATATTTCATACATCAGTAAGTTTTAGTTGTCTTTGTATTTCCTGATGTACTCGTACATAGATAACATTTGTTCTTTCTTCTCAGATTATGATGGATCAAGAAGCAAGATTCGACAAATGGGTGAAAAAACTCTACACTCTTAGACAGAAAGCTATAGCTGACTTGACACATACAAATATTACGTAATCTAAGATTTAAATAAAAATTTAGGCTAGCATTTTTTAATACATATGAAAATATATCTTGCATGCAAAAAATATAAAAAATATATATACACTCGTTAACAAAATTATCGCATAGATAAAATGGTCCGCGAAAAATGGTCGCATTTAAAAGTTTTTTTTTTTTTCATTTTAAAGGATAAAGTTTATACTTTACGAGGCTTTCAATGGATTTTGAATCTATCCTTATCCCCTATCTGGCATCTTTTCAAAAATAATATTTTTTTTTTAAGAAATTTGCATAATTTGATGCACTCTACGGGGTGAAGTAAATTTTTTTCGTAAATGTCATGATAATCATTGTAAAGTATGGACTTTTCTCTTATAAATTAAAAAAAAAATTAAATTTTGTACGATTTTTTTTCAAGGAAATAGTGTATCAAACTTGCTTATGAATTTTATTCAATTACCGCCAGCATTAGCATTACCCGATGCGAACTACGGGGAGATTGCTGATCTGATATTGCGCGCGCGCGTGTGTGTGTGTGTGTGTGTGAGGAGGGTGAAAGTATATTTGCTCTTCAAAATTGTATATTTCCGCTTCGTCTTCGGATGAGCTCTTGTAAACATGCATGCATATTGATGCATGCTCTAGTAGAAGCCTGCGTAATTTCTCACCATATTCGATGCAATACCGCTTCCAGTTGCTGCAGATTTGTTGACGGTTCCTCTAATCTTCATAGTCTTCTTCCCATCATATCCCATATATATTCTATGCATTGTGAATACTGTTCAATTCAAAATTTTGAATAGAAAATGCAGTTTTTTCAATCCAATTGCATCCAATTGAATCTAATAGAATCCAATTGAATCCAATTAAAAAAATCCAAAAAAAGTATTCGCTATTTAAAATACGCATTCGGATAGAAAAAAATTTCAATCCATTTTAATCCATTCTCGTTTACAGGGATGAATGGGATATGATGAAAAGAAAACTACGAAAATTAGAGGAACAGCCAATAAATCTGCAGCAACTGGAAGCAGCATTGCGTCGAATATGATGGGAAATTCCTCAGACTTCAATTAGAGTTTGCATCAATATGCATGGATGTTTACAAGAGATCATCCGAAAACGAGGCGGAAATACACAATTTTAAAGAGCAAATACATCTCCACATATCTCCCCCCACACACACACGCGCGCAAAATTGGAGCCGTGTTCGTATATTACTGCCAGTTGTTAGTACAGTATAGTAACGGGAACCATAGACTTTCAGTACTGGCAGTCAACTGGCAATAATATACGAACATGGCCTGAGTCAGCAACCTTCCCATGGTGCGCATTAAGTAATGCTAATGCTGGCGATAATAGAATAAAATGCATAGGTAAGTTTGATACACTGTACCTCCTCGAAAAAAAATCGTACAAAGCTTAATTTTTTTTTAAGAGAAATTTTTTTTGTAAGAGAAAAGTCTACATTGTACAATGGTTATCATGATATTTACGAAAAAAATTTACTCTACCCTGTAGAGTGCGTCAAATTTCTGTGCAAATTTCTTAAAAAGAAAACACGTCCTTATTTATTAAAAGATACCAGGTAGACGTAAAGGTAAATTCAAAATCCATTGAAAGCTTCGTAAAATACAGATTTTACTCATGAAAATGAAAAAAAAAACTTTTAAATATTTATAATTTTTCGCGAAGTTACGCTTATTCGATTATATATATATATTGTAGGATATATATATTATATTTCAATATATATTAATAATTTGAATAATTTAAATATTTAAATAAAAAATTTTAGTAATAAGTCTTAAAAATTAAGATAATAAAATCCTTTTGTACATCTTGGCTTTAATAAAACTTTGATTAAAAAATCAGTAATTCAGATATTCGATACGCACTGATACTGACATTTATATGTATCATTTATTTTCTTGTCAGACTTTACAATTATTCGCGTACAATTTTATAAATTTGGTTTTTTATAACATCATAAAGCTAAGGAAACTTGTCAACTTATGGAGATAGAAATAGTGACTATAGGAACTTAAATACTATCACACGAAACGTGACAAAGAATCGTGTAACAATTCTATAATAAAGTTTAAATGCGTAGACAAAATTACGCATCATCGTGGAATTAAACAGAGGCTAATTGATATTAACAAGATATTCTGCATTTCCATCCCCACTCGGAAAATGGTGGAACTAACTAATACACTATTTATTGCCACCAGTGTTTAATCTACGTATCTACGGACATTTAAAACGGTGTTTATGTACGCACCGCATACTTATATATTTGCGTGTTTGTTTATTGGAGTTGATAATACAAGTAACAGTACATAACTAATACAGAATTATTATAAGTGTTCAGGCACTCGGTCCATAACATGATCTGTGCATACACTAATACATACATATTCCCTTTATTTCGGTTGATTTGTTTACAAAACGAATAAGTTCTTTTAATATAAGTTTAAAGAAAACAATTCTGCTAACCTGATATTCGAAACGAAATACACAATATTTTTAATTACATATTACATTTAATATCTACTTCTCAATAATTTATATAAAATCATTTTGCAATAAATATATCTTCGCTTTCTTAATTTTGGTAAATAATTATCATAACTATCCATCATACGAAACAGATTCTAAAATTTTTTTTTCTTTCTGATGCTACTAAAATCTTAGATCATTTTCTATTTGCATAGTATTTTCATTACAAAGTATCCTGAATTGAAAAACCTTAAAAAAAGTCACTTCACAAAAGTGTTAATATTAGAATATTTATAGCACACGATGTTATCTAAGACTAATGAATATCCGAGTACCTGGATACATTTGCCGACACTAAATGTTGTACGCGCGAATATATAAGAAAATGTTTAAAAAAACTAAAAATAATTTCTCTTTGTACGTGCGTGACAATGCACGAAAATAAACTAATGGCAAAATTGCATTCAGTCACGATTCTTATTTATTCCAGTTCTGGTTCTCAGTTTCAATTTTCATGATAAAATTGACAATGAACTGGTATACATAAAACGTATTCAAAATACGATACTGTATTACTAATACTTATTGAAGTATGTAACACGATTAGAAATGCAAAAGAGATACGCATGTCTTAAATGGAATGTTCAAATACATCAAGACTTTTTCTCTTGAACCGGTACTTTGTGTGTAACTTCTGTTTTTTTCCTCAATTGAAATTGTAAAAATATTTATATAGTTGCAGTAATCTTATAAATGTTTAACCTATTTTACATATTAATCACAATTGCAAACCCAATATTTCTCGAAACATATTAATTTTAAAAATTATTTTCAATTTTGCAATATTAATAATTCGTGTTTTTATACCTCGAGCTTACTGTGTTTACACAAGCATTATTCATAACGCGAGCGATAGATTTTCTAAATAGAATTCACAAATGAATATATCTATAGTTTTACTAATGATAACGTATCGTAAAACTGCATCGTAAGCGCAACCACTTAGTGCACGGCTATTCTACTGGTTTTATCGCTTTTTTCGCAGACATTCATAAATATAGTCAACAAGCTATGTGCCGAAATCCATAATAATAAACGTTTTACTACTATGGCATAACACTGCACTTGCTATCTGTTTAAATTGATTATCATACCACAAGAATATGGAAGAAATATTAATTTTCCTATAAGATCCAGCAGACAATATACCATCCTGCTAAAACTTCTTGCATTTTTTTAATAGTGATTCAGTCGTTCACATTTAGCCTCTTATGATATAAAGGAGTGTCTCATGATGTATTATATACTTCAAATCGATAATAACACATCGTGTACTAGCATTATATAATAGCCCTGTTCTTTTTAGCTGAACTTCTTGTACAGTTCATCTTTTCTTTTTTTTTCTGCAACGTGGAGAGAAAAGGTGAACCGCAAGAAGTTTAACTGAAAAAACAGACGTAAAGTTATCATTTAAAACTAATAAAAAATGGAATAACTAATAGAAATGGAAAGACTCACAAGAAGATCTCGATAAATATAGAAGTATACGTTTGAGTTTAGAAAAATGAGAGGATGAGAAATTAATTGATGCACAAATAAAATACAAAGTAATAATTCTAAATTCGACGGAATATTTACCTAAGCTTGCTCTGGACAGCTTATAATTTTTATACATTGATCTACTGGTGGTTTTAATATTCTAGAATAATTGAAAATTCCCACGATTTCTCCTCGATTTCTTAGTTTCATTCGAAGTCTTCTAAATTGACGATATCGACTTCCATAATATTATTGCCGGCAAACTGTCCGAATACTCCACTCTGTGATGCGCTGCGTTTTACAACTGAAATGTTTGAAAACACAATAATATATTATGAGAGATTTTATCTTCCCTGGAAGAAATTTCTCTTAACATTTTTATACAAATTAGAACACCTTTCAGAAAAAATATCTTAAACTTTTAGATTTTATAAAATTTTATCAGAATACGTATACAATAAAAAATTTCAGAAATTTTTTAGAAATTGTAAAATTATTTAGAAATTCGAAAAAATTCTGGAATTTACAAAAAATCCTGAAAAATTATATATGAAAAATTCTTAAAAAAATTTTCACCAGGGTTGTATGTATACAATTTGAAATTTGATAACTAACTACTAGAAGAATTCACTTTCTGCAGCATATAAGTAGGCAGGTCTTGGCATTCACGCGCTATATATGTTCCAACGATCGACATATCGGTAATTGGCGGTGTGACTACTCTCATAGTTTCTCGTACGACTGCAGTGTTTACTTCATAATAACCTGATATATAAAAATTGCAAATGCATCACAATTTAATAATAAAAAAATTATAATTATAATTCATAAATTCAAATTGAATCACAGACTTACCATTGTACATTTTTCTAAGGAGATCATACATATTACGAGGTGGCAATACGCGCTGACGATTCAGTGGCATGACAAAGCAACACTGACCGTCAATATCTATAATACCTGTCTTATTCTGTAAATAAACATGATATCGTAAGAAATATGTCCTGTGCGATACAAAAAAATCGGTTTATTATGACACAGGAATACGATAGGTATACATATATATATATATATATATATTCATAGTAGTTTTTTTATTTTAAAACCATCTTAAATAATATTTTAAGACGCTCTGTAATTGATTTATGACATCTTAAGACTATATTTAACATACTTAAAAATAAAAACCGATTATGAATATTGATCATTGACTCACAATGTTGAAATCATGTATGAAACGACCTTGTCGTCCACCACGGAAATCAGGCACATCAATCTTCTCGTAATGCTCATTTTCAAGATCAATCTCAAATCTCTCCTTGAAGAAATTATTGATATCATGATCTATGTGTCTTGCAATATCTAGAGCATCCTGCTCCATGGCTCTGGTGAGACTCTTGGTAAACAGATCGGAATCAGCCAAAAGTCCCTGATGAACTGCATTATTGCCATAGGATGCTTTGTTCGAGCTATCATATGGAATGCTGTACCAGCCAGTACTGAATCTGCGCATCTGAGTCCTCGCATACTGTTTGTAGATGTATAGCCCACCGATCATGCCAATAAGCAGTATGGATAATGCAAGAAGAAAGAGCAAAAATGTCGTCGCTATATGTATACGGTGGATGTTTGCTGTAGATATGAAACAACGGCTTCTGGGGATCGTATCTGTTCTTGGACGTGCTGCTTCAGGATCAGCTTTTGTACCATCCTATTAAAGAAGAATACCTGTATTTAATCTGTCTTTGGCATCTCTGAAAAAAATACCCGTAAAAGCCTCAAAAGTATTATAAGCAAGTAATTATTTGAATAACATATAATTACTTGATTAATCCTCAAAATTCAATTTAACTTGTAAAAACTACATGTAAAAAATGTTGAACAAAAATTTAATAATTTTAAGGATTAACTTTAAGACTCCATTTCCTACTACTTGACAAGATATATGATGAAAAACAATCAAATGTTTAAAATCAATAAAAGCTAAAGAGGATGTTTCATTTTTTTATAATCCCTTCTTATAGATGCTTCATTTCCTTGTCATTTAATATGTCATATCATCTTTATTGAGATATGTACTGCATCTGTCATGTTACAATATATAACAGTATATTTTGTTCATTAATTTACTTGATCTGGCTCTATCGTTGGTGGACACACACACACACACACACTGGCATGTGTGTGTACAATACATGTCAACACTATCGAATTCGTTACTGATAGCATAGAAACAAGTATATATAGATATAATATACTTTGGTATATAAATTGACAATTTGTAGAATACATACATATGTATATATTCGACAAGAATTATTACCAGATATACGTGATACATATACATGTACGTGTGTGTGCCAAGGGTTGCGTTAAGTGGCTTTGCTGCGCATAACGCGACCCTAACGCGGTCAATTATAAAAATAACGATGCTTTCCGATCACGACGGGGTCCTGAGGTGTCGAAGGAAATTAACGATCCGAGTGACGCGATCGGGCATTGCGAGCGAGGTGTGTATGTACATATATACTAACCGCCGCGTTTTCCTCCACAAACAATGGCTGCTCCATTTTGTCAGACGCCTTCTTCTCGGTGATCGCTTTCGTGATTACCGTCATTTTCGTAGTTTTTCTCACACTGCGGACGCTGACGAGAGGATGCGATGCGAATTGATGTTCCGACTCGCGTCAACTGTGATAACGGTTTATCGGTTGGTGATAGAGTTCCTCGAAATGGCTCGAGTGGGGAATCCGACCGAACGGACGTACACAACGCTGCAGTTAACTCGAAGCTCACGAAGCTTGGAATGAGCCACTCGGAGCGACTACGGCGGCGGCGCAGTGTTGGAAAATCGGAGTATCGGAGCCTCCGGAGGGATACGAATCTCTCGGAGGAGCGTTATACGCATGCGTAATTACGTCATCGACCACGTGACATTCTAATGATTCTTGGGACCTATATAAATTTATATAGAGTTCGTATTCACATTACTTTTAACGATAAATGCGCATATTTAGAATATATTAAATGCTATATTAATATATATATGTATAATCTATAATATTATACAGTATTACGCATACTTATATCGTATTATGAATTTCTACATATTTTGCTAAAAAGGAAATATAAGAATTATTATTTTCAGTTGACGTATTAAAGTATAGAGTACTTATTTCATAAATAAAACAGAATTCTACCAAATAAATAAGATAAAGCTATAGACATTTTATTTATAAAATTTTAAACATTTTTTAAATTTAATTTTAAATTTAATTAAATTTATAATACGAGATACGAATCTATATAGATTCAAACGTTCATATAATATACTCTCATTATTACTAATAAATAAAATCAATTTTTTTACTCTTCCTTACTTTTTTCATTTTTATTGACAAATTTCTTATTGTTATTTTTTTATTTTCTAGTCCTATTTCATGAGGGATCTAATATGATACCCCTTATCACAAAAAAATTTGTTAACAGCTGCTGGTATGTATATTTGCTTTATTGCGCAATGCGCATGTTCTAAGGTGCGTTTCTGTTTCGTACATGATGCGTATATTGTAGAAAGCCCAGGAGATTGAGATTGCATTGGAATTTGATCAATTCCATGAAGCAAAGTTTACTAAAATTAATATTATTGATTTCCTTTCCTTTGATTAAACTCCAATCCAGTCTCAAGACCACTTCGACCAACTCCGATTAACTTTAATCGACGGTTAGTCCGTGGAATCTGTCGTTGACAAATGCGATTGGTCAATTCCAATGGACTAATCGTTAAAGTTAATCGGAGTTGGTCGAAGTGGCTCTCAATCTGCATCTTGAAAATTACAAAAATGGTCAAATTACTAAGGCCGGAATCAAACTACGCATTGAATATTGAGATTGAAGATTGAAAGATTGAAATTTGACCAATCAAAACAATAGGAGCTAAAATTCCTTTGTCGCTGATCTCTATCGTATCCAATGTGCAATAGGCATTAAGGCCGGTATTTATAGTCAGTTCTTATTTTAAGATCATCTTAAATAATGTCTTTTGATGTTAATACGGCTTTCTAATTGGTTCATGAGTTATAGAATATAAAAATTTATAGTTCTATATCACGTATTTTGTTTTCGCGCCTACTTTTGACGTAGCGGATAACAATGAGTTCGATTTGAAAATCGAAGAAATCACGTCATTGGCTACTTTCAACAGAACACAACAATTTTGCAATTCCTTTATGATTGAGTACATCCAGAAACATAATCGCTCAGTGAACGATCGTGCTTCTGGATGCACCCATTGGCTGCGTTAAAAAAAAAACCAGTTTTGCAACTGTTGTAAAATTCTTGAATATGATTGGTTTATACATTTAGGCCGGTATTCATAGTCAGTTCTTATATTCAAGATCGTTTTAAGTTCAGCCTTGAGGTGTCATGAACCAATCAGAAAGCCGTATTAGCGTATTAAGACATTACTTAAGATGGTTTTGAAATAAGAACCGACTATGAATACCGGCCTTATAGATCCAGTGAGGAACTAAGGGCAAAACCAATCATCTTAAAGAATTTTACAAGAGTTGCAAAGCCGCTTTTTCTGTTTAACGCAGCAATTGGCTATCATCGACCATTCCTTCTATTTAACTCCCGTATCGAATCTGACACAAGAGAGGAGTTGTAAGTTAAGGCCATCACACGTAAAAAAATTTTAGTTGTAATCGTAAGGCTGTAAGCAAATCAGCCAATCATAGTCGAGAGTTTTGAAACGCGAGATCGTAATTTTGATTGTGATTGGTTGATTTGCTTGCGACCTTATGATTACGACTAAAATTTTTGTACGTGTGATGGCCTTTATGCTTTTATAAAAATGGAATGCGGCTATACAAGGAAAGTCCTGAGATGAAATGTCTTGTCAATGAGAATCATCCAGATGTTCTTCACCTAATCCTACATCCCATCTCTATTAGAATTTTGCTAATTGTCTAATCGAAGAGTGCTTCAAAGCATTTGTAGCATCACATTTAATTCATCTTCAAATATCTTCAGTTTTGTTTTTTTGAAGTTATAATAATAAAAATGTTTTATCTTTTTGAAACATCAAAGACGATAAAAGTCTCAAGAAATAAACCCGACAGAATAAACAGTTATTTATGTTAAATTCAATTTTGACTTTGTAAAGTTATGATAATAAGAATGTTTTGTTGTCTTCCTGAAATGTCAAAGTAGCGAAGTAAATTTTTCAATAAGAGATCTCAATTTATTGAGCTCGTTGAAATAAATTAGTTTTGCATTTTATATACCTAACTTATTTGTACTTATTTGTATAATTAAAAGAATAAGAAAACTGTGCTAAGTATATATCTTTCATTATTAATATATTTTTCTAATTAAAAACAAAAGGTTTAAATTAATAATTTTAGACAGACAAGCATCATTTTTCCAGACTTTTTGTAATTTACTCATTAATATTTTAATTTGTGTATATGACAATATGTAACAAAAATTTATTATTTATTGTATGAATTTTATATTATTTTTAGGAAACCTTAGTTAAGTATTCGATGTAACTGCAAATTGCGAATTTTGAAGAAATAATTGCTGACAGTTTGGATAAACAAAAAGAAGATCTTTAGAATAAAAAATGAATTTTGAAAGTAAAATAGCGGATGATACTAGTAATTATTCTAAAGTAAAAACGTTTCCTAATACCAAAAATTCTGATAACGAGGAATTTAGGAAGGTGCAGTCAAATTCTTTAAAAGATCTAAATATCTCGAAAAATGGGAATAATTATAGTGTTACATCTGAGAGCAATGTCACTTCAAAAACTAGTCATATAGTCGAATTTAATAACAATATCGTTTGTGAAACTATTCAAAATGAACAAGCAAATAAACCTATAGAACTTTCTGCAAAGAATAAAATAACAACTAATAAATGTGATAAAACTAACTATATGTTAAAAGAAATATTCTATTCTACCAGTTTGAATTTGGTTGACTTATCAGAAGCTACTATCTCACAAGATAATAATTCATTTCTTTCTTGTACTGACGAAGCAAGCATATTGCACACAAATCAGGATAAAATCAAAAGAAGTATTTCGAAAAATCAAGTACAGACCAATAGTGATACATTAATAGAAAAATTAGACGATAGTTCGGATGAAGTTTCGAATAAGCGACAAAAATTAAATGAAAGTGAGTGCAATACCAGTGCAGGAAACTTAAATGACAATACAGTGACGTTTCAAAGAAATACATTAATAGCGGAGCAGCAAAATTGTCATTTGATAAATGAATCAGCTCAGAACGAATCATTGAATACAAATTTAGGAGCAGGATCAGAAATTGCTAATAATTACCAATCTAATTCATACGAACATGAAGGTATTTTTATATTTTTTCAAACATTTGCATTATTTGATAAGATGTAAAAGTTTGAATTTTTAATAGATGATTGGAATGAATGGAGAGTTACTAACGAGAATGAATGGGAGGAACAAGAGGGAGATGAAGATGAGAACAATAAAAAAGTAGCTAATTACCTAAAAATAAAAAAATTATTTCCTAATTGGCATATTGTACCGGAAGTGTTAAATCGCCAAATAGGTAGCAATCCATTATTTGAAAGACGATTCTATGGTTCTTTATATGCAGTAGAGCGGCTCCAACTTATGTATAAACTTAATGAAGAAGTATCGGTAAATTATTCGCCTTGTAAATGTTATACATTGAACTACCCAGATTTATACATTGTATTATAAAACCATTACTAACAATAAGCTATTCTTGTATCATTATTTAATGGTATGCATTGACATTTGATTTATGTTATTTATAGGACTGTGGAACAGCTATCTTAAATTTCAATCACAAAGGAAATTTATTATTGTGTTCCGTTTGTGATATAATTTCTATTTGGGTTAGGGAAAAAAAATTGCTGCTTTACAAATGATGATAGCATCTCTATATTATACGTATGTATTTATAATTAATTAAAGCATCGCGATTAGAGTGTTGTATAATTATAATTATTTGAATGTAATTATATTAAAAGAACATGTTTATTAATCTTTTTCTAGGATACATTCTAAAATGTCCTCTCCGAGGAATATTTTATTCGAAATATATAATGTACGTAACCCAGGTAGCAACACACGTCATTTTGACGTCATTTTGACGTCAAAGGCCGTCATTTTGACGTCAAAAGACATTATTTTGACGTTAGCTTGCTACCAGGGAATACATCAAGGACGTTTTGGAATGTAATCTTAACCAGTTTTCCTAATTTTTAATTGTATGAGTTTAGGCCATGTGGCTGCCGTTAGAACATTTTATAGCTATTTCTGGTGAAGATGGTTGGGTACGTTTGTTAGATATTGAAAGTAGCTCATCGAAGAAATTGGCGATGCACGATGGAAGGTCGTACAAATTGGCTGTGCATCCTGAAATACCTCATGTAATCTTTTCTGCTGGAACTGACTCAAAAGTATTATCCATAGATATCCGGGAGAGGGAACCAACAGAGTGAGTAATCGCAATTAAAAAGTTCAAATATATATTTATATTTTTTTATGTGCTTTATGTTTACCTTATATGGCATATCTACCCCCCCCCCCCAGATATTAATTTTTTATATCAGGAGTTCAGTTATGATTGATACCTAAGATTATTGGATTTCAATAACTGCTGAAATGATCATTAAGTTACAAGTATAAGTAGGCTCAATCAATACATATGTATCTTGGGTTTCAATTATATGATAAAAATGTTTTTTTTTACTTTTTTCCTTATTATAATTATACTCTCTTATAATACATCCTCTATAACATATATAATTTTTTTATCCATATAGGTTACTTGCAGTAAATGAAAGTTCATTAAATGATATGTTATTATACAGTATACATTCTAATCCTTCAAATAGTAATGAATTTTGCATCGCCGGTCAGTCCTGCTGTGTAATGATATACGATCGGCGAAAAGTTTCAAAGCCGCTTTATAAACTATGGCCTAATTATTTTGTACGTCTTGTATTAATTGTATTACTAAAAAAAGTTTACTATCAAAACAACAGAATAATATAATGTGTTATTACATATGTTTAATTACATATATAATTTAAATGTTTTAGGACAATGATAGAAATGTATTTGTAATATCTGCTATGTATAATCATAACGGAACAGAAATTCTCGCTTCGTATAACAACAAAAACTTATTCCTATTTAATAAATTAACAACGTTGTCAGGTGGAGATTACGGCCATATGTATCAGAATTATATGAATTATAATAGATCACAATGTAGGTTATACATGAAATGCAATTACATTATTTTACATTATTCATGACTCTATATAAATCTTTTTAATTCTTAAACGTTTCTTTATACGCGTTTATAGAAAACAGAAAAAAATTATGCTATAATATGCAAAAACCGCATTCGGTGATACACTTTTTAATTAATTTTCGCGCGCGTGTGTGTGATGTGTGTGTGTGTTGTTAAGAGATTTCTTTATAAAAATCTTTCTATAGAGATGTCTCTTTTAGAATTTGCTAGTTTAGTTGAGAGAAAGCGATGCTTTAAATAATTCCGATCTATTAATATTTAGTTAATTACTCATGCCTTGTATTGGTTGATTACAGTATTAGGAAGTAATTTTTTCGGACCTAAAAGCGAATATGTTATATCTGGATCCGCTAATAATATATTTATTTGGGAAAAAAATTCGGAATCTATCGTACAATGTATGGCAGGAGATAAAGAATCCGTAAGTTTTTCTATATTTCATAAATTTGATATAAATAAATTGTTCTTATTTGCCGTATGAACGAAAAAATATTGACTTTTTAAAATTTAATTTATAGGTAAGTTGCTTAGAGAGTCATCCGCATATTCCCATTCTTGCGACAAGCGGATGTGATGACAACATTAAACTATGGGTGCCTTCGAAAGGAGAACTTTCGATAATGCAATCATCCGGGAATGTACGTATGTAAAAATTATCTCTTTGTAATCTCTTCTATTTTTCTTATTATCTTAAGGACATGTCATTTAAGAACAATTTTTGGTATCACATTCTTCTTGATAAAAGCAGTACAGTAGAATACAGACTAATCGCATTGATGAATGTGTGATTCATGCGCGTTTCCTTTTATTCACAAGTATATCAAGTCCCACAAGAGAAATAGGGAGAAAAATAACAATTTCTTCCTCTAATTATTTGACTGAGCTCTATAAAGACATTATCTGTCATAGAGAGAAAGGGAGAGAGAAAGAGAGAGAAAGAGAGAGGGGAGAGAGATTAAATTGACTATACACACACTATCGTGTTTCTTCTAGCTTTTCTGTATAGATCCAAGTATACCATCACGTTCCGAACTTGCAATTCAAAATCGAGATGAAGATAATATTAACGACGACAACGATGATGATAATAGTATTTTCAACAGCTCCTGGCCGGACAGCTCTATAGAGGATACTGTATCCGAAAATGGCGACGTTGAAAGAACGCATTGTCTTGCATCTTAAAATTATTACTTAATTAATGCAATTTAATATTGCGATGAGAGTTATACATATAACGTATGAAGCATATCTTTTTATATTAAAAACGAAAAACGGCAAATATAAATGCAGACTCAGAAAAAAATGTTTTATATATAATTATATAAAATTATATAAAAATATATATAATTTTATATAATTGT
>NW_017256696.1:1979013-1983468 GCF_001594055.1 Mycetomoellerius zeteki | reverse complement strand
CAATCCGTAAAGGCCATACGAGTCACGGGCTGATGAAGGTGCCAACGATTAATTTCAATCTTAATTAATCATTAATGTGTAGAATCCTCTTTATTGACAATATATTGATTAATTAAGATTGAAATTAATCGTTGGCACCTTCATCAGCCCGTGACTCGTACGGCCTTTACGGATTGTGTTATTATTATTTTTATTTTAAGAATTCGAGTCTACAGAAATTGTTTTTAATATTGTAAGTCGTATATAATTAATTTATTGTATATTTTTATATTAATCGTTTCACAATTGTAATAAATTTTACTGGATAACTTCACATAGCGAAGTGTATATAATGGATAGTATCGCTGCAATGTATCGATCAAGATGCTCTGCATTCTAATTATTTGATTAATCTTTTATATCAGCTGAAAATAATCGGTATCTTGAATTAGACAACACAAGTTGGTTTACTGTATTGTTATTTTTTAATATATGCGCTTAACAAATAAAGATTACGTTTTAGGCTGCGGTTTATTTGACACTACAAACGCTTCGAAGTATTCTTTGATTAGTCAATTCGTAAAATTCTTTGTTCTGATTGGTCACTTCGAAGCGTTTGCAGCGTCAAGTGGACCGCAGCCTTAATAGAATATATTAAGGCCTGTCTACAATACACGTAGTAAGCTTGGTTTAAGAAGAGTAAGAAATTGACCAATCACAGTCGAATGTGAGAAGAATAATTGACTATGATTGGTCAATTTTTTACTTTTACTTCTTAAACCAAACTTTCTTCGCATATTGTAAACGACGCCTTATACTTAAGCGAAAAAAAGAAGAGAAACAAAGAAAGGAACATATAATATTTTAAAAATGATAATAAAACAATTAGCGATTTTTATCTTGTAATATTTAAGGACATTTCGTCGTTTGAAGTCGCATTATGTTATTAAGATTTAGAAGAAGTGAAATATCGTGAGACGAAACTTTGTAAACTCGCACCTATATATATATATATATATACACATATATACATAGTTTTTTAATGTATACATCTTCGACGCCGTGATTTAGCACGGACTCGCACCACATTTATTTTCAACACCGCGATTTTATCATCAGTGCGTAGCTACGTAGTACCTAATTCGAAAATAGATGTCCTGGCGCTAATAAACAAAAAAAGCATGCGCAGTTCGCTATATTGTCGATATAACATATATTTAAGGGGCTGCGCAGAATAAAAGGAATAGGGAACAAAGAACAGAGAATAAGAATTTCAACCTATCAGAAATCATGTATTGTGGAATATATAGTTTCTAATAGGTTGAAATTCTTATTCTCTGTCTTCTGTTCCCTGTTTCTTTTATTCTGCGCATCCCCTAACAGGTTTCATAACCTCAATGGCAAACTTGAAACTTCTATGATTAATATTTCGGTTCGCGAGAAAAAGCGATACTCTTTTCTATCATATTTGTTCGTTTCAGACAAAAATGCGTTGAATAAATATAATTTCTTCAAATTTCGAGTCGATGTAGATAAACTGAATAATTATCCAAATTATGATGGATTACTTAAAAAAACCGGTATTTGTGGTAGGAGATATTAATGAAGATATCAATCTGTCATTACCACCCTCTTCTGGGGAGGAATACATCAAACGAGTGGTGTAAGCTAGCGTTTTCTTTTCTCAGTTACTCTTTTTTTTCCATTTTCTTGAATTTTCCAATTTAAAGCATCTTGTTCTATTTTATTACAGAATAGAAGCCAGACAATGCGCGGATGTAGTGGTGGCCAATTTAGATCCCTCATGTGTGAAGGAACCTACAAAAGCCTATGTGGAGACTGTAAGTTAATTCCTGTAAATCATGCCATAAATCTCCCAATCATGGAATGAATATGATTATAAAAGTTAGCAGGATGCGTTCAAGCCCCGGCGAGCCTCAAGCCAACTGTGGAATGGCAACAATATCAGGTTGCAGACTTTTCCAAGCTAAGACTGTATGTCAGCCAATTGAAAGATGAGATACTAATAGGCAAGCGCAAGTGGAGACCACCTGACATTCATTTGGTATACGAATCTTATAAAATACTTATCTAAAGGAAATAATTAAAGCTTAAGGAAATTATGAGTTATATTGGTTCTTTTTCGATGTTGCAGCCAGACATAGATGATCAAAATGCTTGGATTAGCTTCTGTTTAGATGGCAAAGAAATAATCAAGCCAACGCTGAATACTCTTTTTTGCTTTAGTCAGTCTAATGTTGAACAGATACTGGAATATTTGGTGCAATTTGTGGAAACTGAAAGAAAAGTTGAATACAAAATAGGCCAGTGGATCTATACGTTACTTGTGATTTTGGAGCAACCATTGCAGCCTGATACTTGTTCCTGCCTGCGCTCATTGGCTCGAGCGTGTTCCGTCATTCGTGCTGATACTGTAATGTTCATTATTTGATAAAGCTAATTCAGTATCATAACATATTAGAATTAAATCAACCAATATCGTTCTGTGTCTCAGAAAACTAGAAGAGAAAAGAATCAACAAGTTTAACTTGATTGTTTTTCGATTCGTGTAATATTCATTTCTCACAAAAAGAGCGTTTCAAGATTGAATGTTTTTAAGCAAATAAAAAATTCAAATATTTTTTTCTTAACGCTAATTATGTCGTTTTTATATCTAATATAAAAAAATAATTTATTATAAAAATATATAGGATTTATATATAGTTACATTTGATCCTAAAGGTATAGAAAAAGTAGGATTCAATGTTTGTTTTCTAGAATAGTAAATATAATAAAAACAGAACATGTTGGTTCTTTAGATTCTAAAGCATCAATTTATAAATTTTACAAAGGAAAGTTCAGTTAGAATTTATTGTTAGCAGCTGATTTATTGCTAAAAAATAATAGGGAGCAAATAAGAAAGGACAAAAAGGAAACGCCAAATTTCTATTAACAAAACATTTTTATTGCATATAACTTCCTGTTTCCTCTACTTACGCTGTTGCTATGTCGTTCCCGATATTAGAAAAAGGTTCAGGCGATAATAAAAACTCGCGTTTGTCGGGTTACAAAAGATTGAGAAAATAAGAGACTGAACTTTTCTTCTATGCCTAAACTAACTCGTGGTCTTATTAATATCTACAAAAGTTCACGTCAGAATTTACTAACGCTGTCTTTGCGATCTCGCTATTTCTTTTTTATTCTTTTTTTTTAGAGAGAATTGGACGCGCAGGAGTTGGGAGCGCTGAACTTGTTCATCTGTCTAGTAGCGAGATACTTTCGTCAATTAGACTTGGCAGATCCTTGACAATTTCCTATTGTGCATATAATATAATTATTTATAACGCGACACGATATATATCATGTCTGTGTACATACAGCGATTTTTAATAAACTTCACATAAGATTAGCCTTAGATTCCAAACGTAGTAAATAGTACATTAAGTTTCAAGTCTTGCTTAGTCA
The DNA here is from genome assembly GCF_001594055.1 of Mycetomoellerius zeteki. Taxonomy (NCBI): domain Eukaryota; kingdom Metazoa; phylum Arthropoda; class Insecta; order Hymenoptera; family Formicidae; genus Mycetomoellerius; species Mycetomoellerius zeteki. The sequence goes on along the minus strand of NW_017256696.1, from coordinate 1,980,024 downwards.
TTATGATCGCGCTTTAAATTACACAGTACCAATTATTAAAGGGCTCGATATATAATATAAGGCAATGCTTCAATTAAATAAACTCGTATTACAATAATCAATTGGTAAGCGAAAATTGAATAATCTTGAGTGATCCTTAAGCTACGTTCTCTTGGTCCTGGAGTAACGCAGTAGCTAGTCTCTCTAGATCATCATAATTAAGATTATTCACTTTATTTTTCAAGTCCTTTATCAGCTCATTGACTATGGACTCGGTCTCGGATACCGTATAGTAATGCCTAAGCACCCGTGAGACCTCTTCTCTCAGCAGATGGATACCGGCTTTCTGTTGAGGCAAAGATCTTGCTTCGCTGGAGCCTTCCTCTGCCTTCTTGATCACCAAAAGATTTAACTTACTGCCATCTTTGATTCCCGGATAAAAACTTAGCGGATTTTCGTCTGAAGATATTAAACAAAATATTTGTAACAAGAAGCCATTGCGATATACAATACTAGATGAGGGATGCTTTTCATTTGGTGACACAAGTCGATACAAACGTCATTTTATCTTTCTTGATATTTTATGAGTAACAAATAAAGATAACAAATAAATATTTGTCAGCAAATGAAAAGCTCTCAGGATTCAGTGTTCTTACCCGCTAAGGTCTTGCCAGTGAGTAATAATCTTTGCTGTGGTACATCAATACCCAAGAGATTGCTCACTTTGTGCTTCAACTCCAACACTGTCTCTGACGGCAATATCTAAAATCATACGTATAATGACTTGAAAGTAATTTCTACGAGAATGTTGTCATAAGAATGTTTGGACAAAAAAAATTCTTGACGTCCAAAAGGCGAACTATAACCTTAATTTTTCGCTTTAACGGTCGTTGGAGCGCGTGAATTCATTTAAGATAACGATAAACGTTAGCTTGGCTTCGTGATTTTGGGTATTAGTCTGCGATGAAATTCAGATTATGAGAGGAAGTCGTGGATGCTTTCGCGAGAAAACGAGGGAGCGGCGCGATAGCC
>NW_017256696.1:1897661-1978998 GCF_001594055.1 Mycetomoellerius zeteki | reverse complement strand
CTTTCCCCTGCAGCTTCTTCACGATCACTTTCATGATGAGTGGCCGACGAGGATCGCGGAGACGGATTCGTTGATCGTGGGGACGCACAAACGCGTGTAGAGCACGCAGCCAGGCGAGATCAGGTTTCTTGAAATAGTGGTGTCTCTGACTGGACCGACAAAAGCTGGCGCATCTTATGCGCCGGAGAGGTTATATTTTGCGTTCGCACGATTCACGACACAGCGTCATCAGCGTCATCGACTGCTCACTCTTCTTCTCTTTCTTCTCCCTCAGGAATAGCAACGTACGGGAATATCGATACTGATCTGCCTGTCCGAACGGATATCGATAGTAACAGCGATGCCTCGTAACAATTCCTCCAATCGTCAGAACATTTCACAGTTCACTGACATGATACTCCAAGTCCGACTTGTTCCGACTTGAAATTGTCGATCCTCGTCATCCTCATGCGCACGAATTGGCTCTTCCGTGTTTTTTATTCGATCTCGTGAATTTGAGGATCCTAAAATCGTCTGTATTTTTTACCGATTATTTTTCAAATAAGTTTTTTTAATTACCTATATATATATATATATATAGCCTATTCTAAAATTGCGTAAGTGTGATTGCAGGTAAGCCAATATTACATGCGTCCGTTTTTTGTCGTACGACAGATTTTTCAAGCGTGTTAATTGGCTGTGGGACAGAAAGGCTCTCGGACCTCTTTGTCTTATAGCCAATCAACAGGCTTGAAAAATTTGTCGTACGACAAAAACGGACGCATGTGATATTGGCCGTAAAATTCACCAATCATAGCCGAGTAGGAGAAGAATATTCGATTGTGATTGGTCAATTTTATACTACACTCAACTACGCTCACATGATTGTAGAATAGGTGAACGTAGCACGGAACAGAATCAAAAATATAATGTGTTATCCGCTGGAAATATTCTACATAGTTCAAGGTTTTGTGCAGATAGAGGCACTAGTCCTACTAGTAGAGTTCAGTGGTGCCATCTAACATACAGGCACGTCCCTCTGTTAAAAGTGTCGTGGTTGTCTGTTAATTAACCTAACCTATTTGGCCGACCCGGTTATAAAGCTTGTAAAGCGAGATAAATTAAAATGCGTTGATACGTATCCATATGTTTGAAAATACAATCTCTACACTGAAAAATGTGCATTTTGCGATTGAAGATTGTACAATAACATTGATTGTATAGCCTCTGTCTAACTGAAATCTCGTGTTCCTCGATAATACTTCATTCCGAATTTCTCCAAATGTTCCGAAAATTTAACCTTCAAAATTGTGGACTGAAAAAATAAATATGTCAAAATGTTTAATTAAAAGGAACGAAATACTTGACCAGCAAAGAGGTTATAATTTAACGCGAATTGTATGAATTTTTTTTTACGATTTTTCGTTATTTATATTTAAATATTTATCGCTATTTATAGTCCGCAAAAATTGACGTGTACCATGGGGGAGATAAACGTGTCTTTTCAAATTGACACTGACAATCGCGAGAACTTCTCATCTGCTATTTCGTTCCATACTTTTAAGAAGCAAAGAGACGCCTTTTATGATATACTTAGAATTTGGGAGGAAAATCATTTGGTGCCAGGATGGGTGTTTCAAATTGCACTGGGTGGCAAAATAAGAAGCATGTTGGCGATGCATAATGACTGTACTAATTATTATCACATTGCTAGATTATTTAAATCACAATTGTTAATATCGTGTATACAGAATAGACATCAGGTAAGCTCAAAATTATTTTTTTTAAACATATTTTATTACATCGCTATAAAAAGAATATTTTCATTAATAAAATCGTGTTATTATCCATTGTAGGATGATGTAGTGGATGACGAGAGCTTGAATTTCTTGAAAGCTTTAAAACATGTTAATCCTGAGAAATTGACGCAACTCAGCAAGAGATTTGTGACTCCCTTACCATCACAGAGTCAGAGTGTTGGTCCTTCGTTTCCTGGCATGCAGGAATTTTTTAAAGATTTTATATTGCATGCATTTAATCCGATATTTTATACACATTTGGAGAATTATTTTGTACATGAAATAATGGAATTGAACGATACTCAGTTTGCTAATAGTGAAATAGAAGACTCAGGTATAGTTTTTATTATTTTAATGATTTCACATGTGTGACTGTTTATATTTTATTTAAAATTTTAGGAAAATACTTTTTTCTTGATTTTTCATTTTGTAGAAACAATGGTTGACGATCAAACACAACGGAATTTTATTACTTGTTTAGCCAGCTTGAGGCTTCTTGCGAAAGTATTAGGTCTTTTAGTATCATTGCCCTATAGATCTGAATCAAATACTACTAAAGAGATTATAATGACACAAATAGAGATAAGAACTAAAGTATGTATAACATAAAGATTCAAATGTTAAAAGCTACTTGTCAAATTCTTTTCAAATAATCTTTTCAATTGTTTTATTATAGGTATTCCCATCATTAAACTTACAAGTTTGTCTTCAGAATGCCATAATCGAGGGCAAACTGTCACTGACGATACCTTGGATAGTTAAATATCTAGCTATGATGGATATTGTATCGCTTCGGCTACCATATTATAAGCAGATCTTAGAACTGTTGTATTATATTTATCATGCGATAAATCAGACCGATCTTAGTGCCCCCGATTGTCTTATTTCTCAACAATCGGCTGTGCTGCTCAAATCCAGCCTGTGTTGGTTGTTTGAGCTACCAAACTTTCCCAGAGATTTCTATAATGTCTGGCAAAAGACTTGCAAAATCAAGGAACTAAAAAGTCTCAAACAGATGGAAAAATTTTCCGAAAAGAAAAGAAACTCGCATTCCGTCGATTGTGTAATTCCTGTTAAAAGTAGTCTCGATAAATTAGATATAATTACTGATCGAACAATGCGTATGTGCTGTCCGCGAATGGAACCGACTTTATCTGTGTTTCACGGAAACGGGACAAATTTGAATATCAATTCTAATAAGCATATTACACCTGTTACTCAACTACGTAGATTAGGAGGTACTACTCGTGCAAAACACTTGGAGGTATTTTTTTATTTAATATATTTATATTTCTAATATTGCTTTACTATATTATTGTATATTTAATAAATTTCTGTCATGGCAGTTACAATTGGAGGAAGCCTTTTTCCATGGTCAACCAGCTTCTACTCGAAAGACTGTTGATTTTATTTCCGAAAGAGTTGCGTCAACTTGCGTAAAGCATATGTGCAACACCTTATTGACTTCATCGCGAGAAGCAAATTTAAATTCTTTCAGAAATATTCTGAAACACAAGCATATCGAGAAGGACTCCGATGAACAGAGTGAACTGTCCCGAAATTACTTCAACGAATTTAAGGTAATATCTTTGCGCGATTGTAAAGAAAATTTCATGTTATACGAAAAAAGATTAAGTTTAAATCATAGTTTGATGTTTAGGCTTTACTTGTGAGTGACATGAATATATTGGCCAATAACGCGTCGAGAGAATTGAAGGATCAATGTGAGAAAACAATCCCAGCAATTTGCGAAACGCGAGTCACGGCATCGATAGAATCTTTATTGGCAGAAGATTCTTTAACAGCAGTCAAGGAAATGTGCATCAAGATCGCGACTAGAACGGCGATGGAACGAATAAATCAATGGATTCAGTCACATATTGCTGGTGATTCTTTGTTCATAAAAGATATGGAACTTGAGATTAATAGGTTCTTTCGGAACAATAGTCCTGTGCATTCCAAGCAGGAAAAAGATCACAATATGGATGCTCCTAATCCTACTACCATGATGGACGAGCTTCGAGTAAGGATATAATAACATAAGCTTGATTCAATAAAGAATTTAATGATAATTTAATAACTAAAATTCGGATACATACATTGACGCGTTAGGTGTATAATTTTTGAAACGAAAATATTAATTACTATTGTTTCTAAAATTAATGACTTTAAGCTATTAATATTTATACATATTTTTACTTGTTTTTGTTTATAGGGATTAATATGGCATATGTTGGATAACAATGGTATAGGTTTGACTATTTCGTCTATATTGGACACTTTAGATAAACTGTACCAATCATTCAATCAAAGAGATGATTTATTACCAGGACCACAGAAAGTTTTGTGTTATCTTAGTATAGATTTTGCGCTATTTTTAGGTATGTTTAATAATACTGAAATTTCAAAAGTGATAAAATTATAACTATGATATTTTACATTTTTAGTGGCATATAGAACGGATCTCTTTACGCGAGAAGTCCAAGACAAATGGATTAAAGTATGGTCCTCGGACAGTTTAAGAAATGACGAAGATGATTCGCCTATGCATAGAATACTGTGTTCTAGAAATATTATGTTGTTAATGCAACCGCAAAACGACGCATTGTGGCCAATTTTTGGCAAATTTCTAAAAAGATTATTAGAAACAAAGATACTCGATGGAGATAGTTTGAGCGATCAATGTGTAGCTTTATTCAGACAAGACTGGCCTGTGGTAAGTGTAAATGCGAGATATAATCTAAATTATTTGAGATAAAATAATAGAACTAAAAAATATTTATGTACTGCTTTCTGTAATTTTAGTGTTATAAAGATAATATAAAATTAAAAAAGATTTTTTTTAATGGTAAAAGCTAAAGATATAATAGTATGTAATATACATATATATAATTGGACGAAATATTTTTACAAAGTATTTTTAACAACTCTTCAATATCCGAGTTGCTTTAAATTTCTGATGTCGATCGTATATCTATTGTTAACATCGATTTTATTATCCACAGCCTTTGTTAAAACTTTTATCGAAGTGCCTGTTCGAGGCTATTGAGGGTTACAAAGCCAATGACGAAGCGACAGAGAAAGTCAAGTATCTCCTTGGCTGGATAGCTGAAACATATCACGAGATCGAATTTTGCGACGACGATGAACTATAGACTGACGTGTAGTTAATGTAGGTATAGTTAACGATACTGCGATAATTGGAAAGTATGACTTTGTTGAAATAAATTTCTGTAAATATAATTACTATCTTATGTATATATATATATATTTGTGTATATTGTTGTATATTATGAATATGAAGCATTTTTGTTTTGTATATGTATACAACAATGAAAATGCATACGTATGATTCGTTTCGAATATGTATATGGACAAATATTTTATGAGTAGGAAAATAAATTTTAACTTTTTATATATGACGATTATTGAAAAAATATACTATATATATTTTATAATCGATGTTCACATCGATAACATTTCTTTCCGTATTTCCTATATTTTCCTATATTTTGTACGCGTCAAAATAACTCATCAAGGTCAGCGCAGGGCACGGTCTTTTCAATACCTCGAAGGCACTCCTTGCTATGCGATTGTAACCCGCTTTTGTCCTTCACAAATTAGATTATCCACTTCACTCCGTCCCTGCAACTCCGAATGCCGGACTATTGCTCCGTCCTATACAATGAAATCAGATTATCATACCTTCAGGCTCGGCAGCACTTATGTAATGAGATACACGTTACCGAAGTCACGCTCTGCTGTCAAATACGTAAGTAAACATTTATTGGAGCGTTATTTAACTTGAATCTTTATTTTTTCTGCGTGGATCATGTGTTGTTTTAAATAAATAAAATATTAATAATTAATTAATATTAATCTTAAGCGAGGGAATTTGAAGTTTGTCTATTATTACATTTGCCAAAGGTGATGAACTCTCGTTGAATGGATCTTTCTCTTGTCTACTAACTTATAAACAAGTTGGTCCACCGCTTTACGAAGATCGCATTTCGCCTCAATTAACATGTATTTGACTTTAGGATATGATAACTAGTTTTTAAAAAGTCATGTTTTGCACGCATTATAGCTTGAAATGTCCGTATCTTTAGATTCACCCCGAGGGTGCTTTTCCATCTTGCTGAGATAATATAACGCACCGTTATTATGTCAGGCTCACGCTGTGACAACTGGAGTCAGAATTTATTAAATCTCATGGGATTTTAATATTTTGTTAATGTGACCCTTTATACAACTAAGATTAATGATTATTTTATTCTAGTATAGACGTTACTAATCATAAATTATTATGTTGTAGAGAAATCAGAACATGAATAATTTATTTCTACAATATAGTAATTTATAATTGTTTATCTAAACGATGTAAAATGAGAAATGCTAATGCTAATTGAAACTAGCATCTAATTTCTGTTTGCGCAAAGGATGGATATCAACGGGTCGATGGTCCTCAAAGACCATCTTTTTGAACAGTTCTGTTACAGCCGGGTATATTGTCCTGGCGGAACGAGGATGGTCCTTTTGTCCTTTCGAAATTAGGTCGTCCATTACCATAACTCTCAATGATTGTCCACCTTGTCCGATGACGGTATCTTGGTTCGTTGCTTACGAGCGAGTGATCGCGAATTTTCCGTTCTCGTGAACGACAGGCAGACCTCCTAATTCGACGATCTATTGATTTATTGAATTAAACTCGCGTTAAAAAAAGAATGATACTAATATTAATTGTATTACTAAAAAGATAAATTTATTTAATCTCATAGAATATAGAATACTATTTTTTTCAGAATTTAATAAATATCTACGTACATAATATTTGATTGCTTAAATACAATCAGTGATTCTTAATTTTATTACTGGGTAATTATTTTAAAAAAATTTATTTTTAAAAACACGAACATGTTATTTATTTATCTATTTATTTTTTATAACTATCATTCATTTTATTGAACAATAATATTACATGTACAATATATTAACAAAGTATAAGTTATTAATTCTATTCTTTACTTTCAAATTATTAAAAATATCTTCGGTTATTGGATTTAAAAATCAATTAGTCTGAAGTTGCATCGTAAAATTCCATTTAAATTAATATGAAATTTTGAGACGGAATACTTATGATTTTCATTTGCAACATGCTGTTGATGAGTTATTTTGCATGCAAGAAGTATTGTTATTGCCATATTGTGCCACGTGGTGTTCAGAAACTTCGTGCCATAAATCCACGCGCGATATAATTTTACGTGATTTTTCGAGCGTGGAAACGCGACCTGTTTCAAACACATCCGTTTGTTTTTCTCTTTTTCATTCAACGTGACTGCAGTACGAGATCTGTCACAAATCGAAAATGACGAAAATATTCAACTCGATTGCAAAGACAAAAAATCCAGATATGTTCAAGAAAAACTTAAAGGGTATAGTATGCAAAATATTTTGGCAATATTTTTTTCATAAGTTCTTGAACATATGTTCTAGTATTCACTGTATTTTTGCAAATTAATACAATTAATTTTTGCAAGTTAATACAATTAAGTAAAAGATGTATCTCTAAAATATATATGTAATATAGTAAGCTACGGCTATTAAGAATTAACGCACAACTAAAAACATATTGAATATGTTGATAGAAACTTTAGAGATATAAAAGAATAATAATATTAATTCCTTGGTATGAAAAATATAATATAGTAAGCTATGGCTATTAGGAATTAGCGCTATACTATGTGCGCGATAAATTTTTAATTAGTACTAATTATTAATTAAATAAAATTACTAATATTAAAAATTTATCGCGCACATAGTACAGCGCTAATTCTTAATAACCATAGCTTACTGTATTATATTTTTCATACCAAGGAATTAATATTATTATTCTTTTATATCTCTAAAGTTTCTATCAACATATTCAATATGTTTTTAGTGGACTTAAAATCTTAACTCAATTACAATGAAGAAGTCGACTATAAGAGCAATGAGAAAACACCGTTGTTTGTCTTAGGTAGCATGGATTAATGAAAGAAACAATCTCTAGATGTGCTCCGTAATGTTTTTGTAAGCGTATTTCCTAATGCATTTCTTGAAATAATTTAATTATGCTGTCGCGAGAGAAATGAGTAATTTTCAAGACAAGCGCGGTGCATAATCGAGCGGAATTTCTCGGTTCCCCTAGAGATTGGGCAAACTTCACGCCGTACGGCGCGCGTACATGCGCGGCGCAGTTCCGCGCGCGCGTTCGCGGAGCGCGAACGAGTTCCTCGCAGTCGTGATCCGCGGTCCGTCGCGTTCGCATTGTCCGGGTTTCCTATCCGCGATCCATCGGACGACGGTACGACTGATCCCGGTTGATTCGCCGCGAATTAATCCGTCGTCCGGTTTTTATTTCACGCGCCGTCGTGTCGCGATACTGTTGAGTTAAGTTAGTTGTCGATCAACGCCGTTGATCTCGAGGCGCGATTCCGATTTACCGGAAAAAACGCTTTCGACGAGTGGCGAATGATTGATAAACGAAGATAGGAGTCGGGAATCTTGATGGTTGCTGGAGAACGATAACGGAAGACACGGTAAAAATCTCATTGCGTCTCTTTCTGCGCGATTTATTGACGTGAGAATAAAATTGAATACATTGGCTTGAATGTAGCTGTATTTAATAATAAACCCCGTGCATTAATGTGAATTTATCTTTCGTTAGCGAACATTCGATCTCGTCGGAACGAAAAATATGAAAATCTCGCGAAGTCCTTCGAATATCTCGATAGATCTTGTTAACATCTCATTCGCTTTATTTGTCGAAATCGATACTTCCGTAATTTGAATTTGATCGCAACGAAAATAACTCCCCCACTTGAGCTGCGTTTCAAAACGTAACTAAGGACGTTAATTTCAAAACGTTCTCTCCGAGAAAAATTTTTCTCAGGAATGTAGCCTAAAATTCTGCGGTAACGTGAACTTAGTTACGTTTCGTAACGTACCCTTATTGGATATATCACAACCTGTTATTCTTACAAACTCGATCGACGCCATATTTGATAAAGTTACAGAGTCTCTAAAGCGATCCGTTTTCTTATCAACTTTATCATTTTGCAAAATCTTTGCAGACATAACCAGCGATATGCATCAGATAATGCCGCAACTCTCGGAGCCAGAAGCGTAAAAGAAACGCGATGAATTCGAATGTGCAGCAGAGCGTCCTCGGTCATATCGAGGAGTGATAACGATCAGGGTGATCATTTCCCGTTCGACGTGCCGGCCGGTGCCAGCGGTCTCGCCGGAACACGCGAAACGGTCGTTTCGCGCCATCACGTGGCTCCTGCCGCGCTCGTCACATGGATCGTCACTGCGAAACATGAGCGACGGAATTGTCTGTTGATCCATTGATCCTGCCATTTTGTCGACGCGTCTCTGCCAAGAGTACGAAGTAAGTCTGATTCAACTGGAAAAAACACTAGACCAGTTTCTTACTTTAAGATCATCTTAAGTAATGTTTTATGAATTAGCATATCTTAAAACATTACTTGCTAATTCAGCTCTGTGATTGATTCATGATATCTTAAGATTGTATTTAAGACGGTCCTAAATATAAGAATGGACTATGATAATGCCGACTTATGGTCTTAGTTTTCATTTGAATACTCTGAGGAAAATAAAAATCGACAAAATCGACTTATTTTTAATTTTCGTTTCACACATAAAAAAAACTAAATTTAAGTAAATATTTTTTTCTAATAAAGTTCCAAGTAAATATTTACTAAATGTAAACATATATCTATTTGATACAAGAACCATTAATTTGAAGTATTATATTTTTTTTTATTGAGCAAGTATTTATTTATTCTAAATAAATGTTTATATACTTGGAACTATTCAAAGAAATATTTACTCAGATTTAGCAAATTTTTTTTCAGTACACGAACGCTCCGAACTTCAATCACATAAATCGGAGTGTAAGTCAAATGTAAGTGCTCGACTACAATACACGGAGTAAGTCTGGTGTAAGAAGTAAAAGTATGCAATTGTGGTAATTTTTAATTTATTTGTAGCACCAGCTAACAATCTTACTGCGCGGGTTAAGCGTAAGGGATGGAGTTGGAGTAAGAAATAAAAATAATTTATTTCGCTTACGCCTATATACTCTTATAGCTTCCTTACATAGAAAGTACATTAGGTTACTTTCTTACATCAAGCTTATATATGTATACTCCGCATATCGTAGACGGCCACTAACGGAAAAGTGACAGAAATGTAAACGAAGCTTTCAGGAAGTGAAAATTGAGACAACGAAACGTAAAAGTTGTTTCATCTTTCGCTCGCTAGAAGCTTTGTTTTATACGGTCCTATCACTCTCCCCTTATATTCGACTTACTCTTTTTTCGCCAGCACCGATCATTGATGGCTGATCTTTATGTCGTAAAAGGACATAAAAACAAAATGTACGTGAAATGAGTAATGATATAAAATACTCATTGATAGACATGTATAACATGTAATACAGATATATATTATATATATATTGCAATTTTGCTTTTAGGTAGTTGCAGCGCCAATAAGAGCGAGGAAAATCGAATAGAATGTTTATAGAAAATTCGTATGCTCTCATATTAAAGTAAAAGTTTTACCGGCATTTAACGTATTTAAAATACAAATGTTGGAAGTCAGTACATTTTTATATTCGCTTCGAAATAATATTTTGATGGCAGATATCCCATAAAAAATTTTCATACATTCGAAATGTTACATAAAATTCTACGCAAATAACTTTTGATATATTAATAACGCTATTATAATATAGTAATAATTGTACTTACAATATTTTTGGTTAAAGTTTAAGCAATTCTTTTTAAAATAAGCTTTATTTGACCGTAATATTTACTGAAAATATAATTTTTCAATACACATATTGGGACATGTATATCTGCATAAAAGAGACATAAAAAGACAGACACGTCAGTTTGTTGTAAGGCCGAATTATCTGTAAATCTTCCGATAAATCGGCACCAGTCGTCAACTCATTGGTCGCGATTTGCGTTATACAGATATTGTGAATGTCCAAAAATATTGCGGAAAGTTTTTAGGACGAGTATAGTGAAGCTTAGAACAAAATAAAACGGTGAATGGATATTAACTTGCGCGAATGTTCATCGGATGGGGCTTGAGAACAGGTGCTCAATATTATCTGTCACGTATTGTATTTTGTGTGTTTTGGATTGAGCGATTGATAATCAATACCGTCACTGATCGATACGCGGAACTATCATCGAATGCCATTAAACATTATTACGTAACGCGTAGTTGTCAACTAGTGCTGATTGGAATAGTTAACGTGACATGTCCCATTTCGCACTTCCAGTCGGTTGCACGTAGATCGCATTCATCATTGCAATATATATGACATTTGATGGCTTTTGAAATGCTATATTTCATTCCTCTCTAATACACTATCCCATAATACTATTCTACTATTAATAAACGAAGATAAAATTATTAAATAAATTATCAAATAAATATAAATTATGCTTTCTTTAATATAATGGAAATTAATCAGTTTTAATCTTCCAATAAAAAAGAGAATTCTCGTTATTTGAATCCGAAGAATAGAAAGAAGAAGGAAAACTTGAAAGAAAACTTTATAAAGGAAAATATTATGTAAATATTAATTATACACATAGGTGACTATGTGCAAAAATGAATTTTGCACAAACGAGAGGCACGGCTTTCGTACGCTTTTACATGGTGAATGTCGGACAAAGGCTAGAAGCTCTTTTCACCGTTAATGTCATACAACTTGTTTTCCTAGGGGAAGGTGTCGTGAAAGTTCTCGAGATGGATGATGAATTGTTATTGCGTGAAGAGTATTGTCGTGAAGAAATAAAAGTCATGTTACTTGCAAAGCTTCTCGCCTTTCATCCAGTTAGCGTATGAAGTGACAAGCATGGAGGATATGATTTTAACAAAAATAATAAACAAAGATTTTTGTAAATATTTTTATTAAAATAACATAATTAATTACTTTAGCAAATAACATTTTTTGATATTTGTAAAAGTGTGTCGATTTTATATTAATAATCTAATAATTTAATTAAATCGGTTTTATATCAATAATTTAATAATTTTAGTAAATCAATGAATTATGTTAGTATAACATCAATACTTACTTAATAATCATTTTGCCACAGTATTATTAATTTGCTAATAGTATATGCAGATTATAAGAGAAAGAAACATTTATAATGAATCTAGATGATGGCTAAATAAAAAACACATATAAAAAATACATAAAAACAGGTTTACATTGTGTTCGTGCAAAATTTAAATTATTAATTGAAGATTTTAAAATGGTTGATTCACACAATTAAAACTTCGTGATTGAACTAACAACTTCAAAATTAGCGTACGTATTACTATTAATTAAAAAATCTCGTTTGCTGACCAGTTCATGAGAAAGATTGATCGATTTGCCGTGACGTGGGAAACTTTTGCTCGTACATTGTTACTCGAAGTTGACAATGCAAATGTTGTGCTCACAATTAACAAGTTAATTATATTTGATCGGCTAACATCGCCATTCAATATATCTTGTATACGATTTCACGGCACGTCCATGTTTTCTACAATAAGGTTCACGCTCGCATGAATTATAAAATCATTTACGTCGAATTGAGATAATGAAATCCAATTTCGTTCACGTAAATAAATGGTTATATACAATTATCAAATGTATATATACGCGAAAAACATTTAATTAATTATCTGCATCAATTATGTATCGAATACACCGTATTGATTATGTCATTTTCAAAATAAAATACATGATATATGTATATTTGATTATCTCTTTTTTAAATATTCGATTTAATTACGATAATATTCTTTGAAAAAGGATACGCGTGTCTGTCAATGCGTGCTAGTGGAACAAATTGAAATAAATCCGACAGTTGTTGGAGCTCATGTCGGATGAGATCGGGATTTGCAATTTTGATAAATAATTTGGAATTGTTACATGGAGAAATAACGAAATAAGACAAACAACATACCTTCGGAAATAATTGATTTTACTGTTTTAATCAAAATATATGAGTTAGGAACAATATAAATTTAACACGCGTTTGGCATATTGAAATCATTATCATTATTTTGCCAAAAAAGTACTTCGCGCTTGCTTTATTTCGTTTCATTTTCTTGAATACTAAAAAAATTTGTAGAGATAGATATAATTACGTTCTTTATATTTAAATATAACTGAAATCATATTAAGCTTTGTATTATCTTCATGACAAGAAAATTTAATTATATATAGTATTATATAATATACGATATAAAGTGTCCTCGTTCTGGTAATGCTAGACCAAGATTTACTCAGGACTGAATTCTCTGATATCGTCCAGAGATATAATAGTAACACGAGCAGCAGCCCGAATATATTACACAAAACTGTTTCCTCGCGTGCGGTAATCTCTGATAGCGTTTTGAATTGTCAAAATCCGCGTCCTCGAGAGTTAATAGTCTCCGTTGCTAATTAAAATTTATGGCGATGAAGGCCGAAGCTATATTGCGATAAACGTTTCTCTGGATCACAGTAAACGTTTATTAATTTGTTCTTCCTTTAATTTCATCGGAATCAAGTAAACGGCGAAAGTATTTGCGCTACCGCATGCATTAATTAATTCCAGTTAATTAAACCTATTTCCCTATTTTTCATTATCTTTCGTTTCCCTTAATTAAGCATATGTGGTAATTAAAAATTCAAAAGCGCCAGTGTCTCCACATTTTTCCCTTACATATATTAATTATCCTTTTCTTTCTAATTATCTTTATGTTTGCTTTTCATTTGTATTCGTTTGATAAATTAGATTTATTCTGTCGTAGATGCTGGTATAACGGCGACATGGAGACGCTATACACCGGCGCGATTCATGGTTTTCCGCAACCCGGCGGCGGAATAGCTAATGGCATTTCCACGGGAATCGCAAGTTCCTTCGACCAGGACGGCGTGCTCAGCCTTATCGTCGTTCTTGGAGGAAGCCTATCCCTGGTGGCCCTAGTGTTTGCGTTCATCACCTATAGGTAAGTTTAACTTTAAGCAGACAAAGCGTTTATTTAATTTTTGGATTGTATGGAATTTTCCTCGGATATGAAGGCATTGAAAAAATTCGCTAAAGAATATATTGATAATTGTGGAATAAAATGTTACGGTAATTAGTTATACCTAAAATAAGATATTTGACAGAAGCATATTAGAATTAAATGTTAATATTAGAAAATTGCATTTTCATTGTTCCTATCTCTCGAGATATAATTATTACGCGAGAAGTATTTTTTTATTTAATTATTCATTATTACCAGCAAAGAAGAAAGAACTTAATGAAACGTCGATTAATTAATCTTCACGTCCTGCTTTCTTTTTACTCTTGCTACGTTTTAGATTAATCGTTTATTACTTGTTATTTTGCAATTTTTGCATCGTTTCATTCGTATTCTAGAGATCTTGACGAAGAATTTAATCGGATTAGTTCGTAACAGGATAAAAATAATGATTGTATCACGTTTTCTTCTCTGTGGATTTCATTAAAGGCAAAATGGTTAACGATATTTCAAAAATTAAAAAAATTGTATGATTATCTGTTAATTTTGCACGTTTTTCATTTTGTGAGTTATTATTTCGCGTGCTGTATTTCTGAAAAATGTACAGCAATTTAACTGAGAAATTGGTCAGAAAATTCGGCGATACGCCAGTCACGTTTACTTTATATCCTTTTATTTTCGGCACGTCGGCGATTTCGTTCGCGGTTCTTTATGGATCGCCGATTCGTTCGTCACAGAGCTAATCGGTGTACCTTTACGTTGAAAGACGATACCGCTGGAATACTAAACGACTTTACCACTTCGGCCTTCTTCCATGACCTCGTTCTCGATGAAGAGAAGTCCTTTTTTCCTGCATTTTTCCTGCGATCTAATTTCTCAATGTCGTATATATTTATAACGATCGTGCAACTTTAGAAATTTTATCCTGTCGATAATTGCAAAATCGATGACTCGTGTTCCTCTTTGCCATAAATGACATTCTGACCTTCACCTTCGAATGTGAATTAAATGGTTGGCGAAGAAACGAGAATGCTGCGAAGAGAATGACACACGGAGGAAACTGAAGAAAGAGAGAGAGAGAGCGCGAGAGAGATAAAGTTTCACGATCGATCATGTCCCATTCCGGAAATTGCTGGGAAATGGGAAAGCGCAACCACGAAGTTTCCCTTCGCGCACGATTCGATCGATCGAGGAAAGATCGACGATCTTCGATATAGTAGAAAAGGCTGGACAAAAGGTATCGTCGTAAATGGCGTCGATAAAACGTGCCGTTCTTCTGACGTTTTATCCCATTCTCCTACTCAATGTAAATCCTTCTTATATTTCGCTTCAGAGAGATTTCGATATATCAAGAAAATCGACGAAATTTCTTCGTAATGGAGATGGTCACCGATATCAGAAAATCCATAATATCGATTCACATTTTTTTTTCGACATTTTCACATTTATAATAGTTGTGAATAATAGCAGAGATAACTTCCTTTACTTTTCTTAAGTTGGTAAATAAGCGAAAAACGAAAATAAGTATGAATCTGTATGAGAATTTTCAGATTTTTACCAAGTCTGGTTAAGTTCAACAGGTCTCCATACGCTTTTCCGAGGGATTTTGAACTTATAATGCAATTTTCTTGCTATATAAGTTTGCTGAGTTCCAATATCTTTAACGAGATACATCTCTATATTTTTCATTAATTATTATTTTACTTTTGATAATATTTTGTTGACGTTATCTCTCTCTCACCAATTTAGTTTCATTATTAGTTTTAGTAATATGAATTTATTATTTTAACATTGATAATTAATATTACTAAGCAGTTCCATTAAGTCCGCTAAGTGAATTCCCGTGGGACTATAGATATTTTTGAAAGTTAATTTTTGAGAGAACTCGCTTTTTTCTATTGCCCATAAAATTTTACATTATATAATTATATAACAAAGGAACGAGAATACAACTTTTATGTTTATTTTTCGTTAAAAGAGTTTTTTAGACCAATATTCATAGTCGATTCTTATTTTAAGATCGTCTTAAGTAATGTCTTAAGACACTAATGCGGCCCTCTGATTGGTTCGTGACATCTTAAAACTGTACTTAAGACGGTTTTGAATATAAGATCTGACTATGAATACCGGCCTTAGATATTTTTTTAAATACCAGCTTCACCACTGTTTCAGTAGTTAATTAAATTTGTGTGGAAAGAATAATTTCGTGTGTAAAATAATATATTACACACATAATATATTTAACTAACTCGAACGTCTTTTCCGCTAAGATTTCATTATATTTTCTTTAAAAAAATAATGAAATTTTAGCGGAAAAGACGTTCGAGTTAGTTAAAAGCTGGATGAGTTAATTATAAGCTGGACGATCCTCATGTCTACAATAATAATGAAACCATCTTCTTTCTCTGTTGTTCTCTCTCTTTGATTTTTCGTAATTCCGCCTTTTCTTCCTTTTTCTCTGTATTTTCCGAAGAAAAGCAAAAATCGCTCACTGTCGATAGTCACGTCCGTTTGTTCATGTATATCCAACGATACTTCAATATCGCGAATGAACTGTTAACTTTTCATTACGAAGCGATGATACATATAACTATTTTCATTTCTTTATTACTTGGCTATTTCTTTATTATTCTTTCTATTTTATTACTTCTTTGTGGTTATTCAATTTATTTATCTTTCTTTGTCGTCGAAAGAGAGATCCGTTTTACGTTGCACTTTTTGCATATTACGTATTTTGATCATATTACCTTGTGATTATTCTTATATGCATTTTAATATATTTTTTTAATTGCGATTCTCTTGCGTGGAAATATAAACTAAATAATAGTTTTTTAACACCTCTTTTTATTTACTTTCATTTTTCTAGCAATAAATTAAATAATATTATAAACGGAATACTCGATCTTGTTACAGTGGTTCCACCAACGTTTGACAAGAGAGTTTGATAATGTTTCATAGTAGGTTTCTATATTACTCCGGTCGTAGTTAAATTCAAATTGATATTTAATCTATGATCAATGATATTCATTACGTACGCAATATTGCCCCTTGATACTACTCGTTTATTTCAGCGATTGGTGTCTGACAGCTTCTGGAATTGATCTCTTTTGTAAAATGATTCTGTTTTGCATAATTTTCTTTTCAAAGTTTCGTTCCATTTTACAGTATAATTACCGGATTATATACAAACAATATAAAGATTCGGTTATTAAAATTGGAATTTAAATAGTTAATCTTTCATAAAAAGAGAAATTTTTGAAGAGATTAGATAAAAAAATAAGTTATTTTCTTTTCTGTATTTTTTAAACGGGGAAAATTTTAGAAATTTAGGTAATATTAAATTATTTTTTATAAACCGTTAAAAGATTAAATTAATTTAGATATAATGATAAATATAAAAGTAGAAGTTTAAATTAAAGTGTGAATTTCACGTTATATATATGTATATCTTCTATTTCCTACAAAATAATTATTAGACCTCTGAAGATTAAATCGCGAATAGTGCATGGTAGAAAATAAATCGCGGTTATAATTTTGGCTACGGAGATTGCGGCATTGGATTGAAGTGTTTAAGGAATACTTGAAAAGTGAATAAAACTGAATATCGTAATATTACACCGTAATCTGAAATATAGTAGTATTCCACGACGACCCATGCGGGCAGTATTTTAATTTCCGTTGTTCCGTTACGTGACTGGACGAGTTTATGCGAATATACACACCCATACACGCGCGAGTCTTTTAAATATGGGCTTTTTGCTGGACGCTATTGTAGAAAACGAGATTACGATGTACACCAGTAAGCTACCCGTCCATTATGATAGTTATAAATTTAATGCTTCCATTTCGAGTGCGTGTTAATAGGTTAAGCTCGCCACACAGTGCAGTGTAAACATTTTTAATTGAAAAGCTTCACGCACACCCAGTTTTATTCCCCATAAATTCTACTAGAATTCTTCTAGAATGGAACGTCTAATTCATTAACATATAGAACAAAAGAAATCAAAATACACAGTCTAATTTCTTTGCAAGTGCGTGAGTGATTTAATGAGACAAAATTCTACTAATTATAAGTGAAATTTGCCCCTTTAGGGAGACTCACCAATTTTATTTTAATACGTAAAGGGCAAGTACGTGCAAAAATTTTGACTAAAAGCACCAAAATCTATTTAATATCGAGGTCTAATCTTATTATCCAAAATTAACCAAGATTAAACGTGCGTTAATAAGTTAAAATTTAATTAATATATTCACTTTCATTTTAAATTATAGATAAAAGCGTTTCACTGTACAATATTAAATATCTTTTTTTACAATTAAAAAAATTATACATACGACTGAATTTTCATGACACTGCGTTAATTAATTAAAATTAAATTAAATTTTAAATATCGCCAATTTGCTGATTCCATTTTAATAGATGCATAACATCCATAAATATGTGAGCGTAATAAAGAAAGAACCGGTTGAAATACATTCCAGAAAAGCATATAATATCTTTGTTAAAGATATCTTCGTTAGGCTATTGATGCCATTATTGCAAGTCCGGCGTGTAATTTCAAGCCCATTATTCATGCGCGTCACGCGAATTCGAGCCACAATTCGGCAATCTCTGCCACGATTATCCGTTAAATTTCCAAACGAGCTAGGACCTGATAATTTATACCATCGTCCATTACACCGCATCACTCTGCATGATTCGTTACAATTCCCAACAATCAACTGATTCTCATGGGATGTGCAAATTCGTTTTACAGGCATCCGTTTTTGTCAAAAAACGCAGTTCGCAGTGAATATGTTAACTACTCGACTGATGATGTTAAACGACGTTAATTGTAATTACCTAATTGATTTTGCAATGCAGGTTTCCTACTAAAATATTTTAACGTTTAATTAAATCAATGGTAAAATTACACGAACGAGATTTATATTTTGTATCATATATCAAGAAGATTGCACTTATCCCTATGTTGAAATATTAATACTTATTATTAAACTGAAAGATTCTATCAATAGTCTGCTTTGAAATAAATTTGACACGAATATAAACATTATATTTAACGACTAAAAATGATTTTTTATTTGTTAAAAATAGAGTTGAATTCCATAGCTGAAGTTTCGATGTTAAAGCGTAATAGTTCGATCGTTAATTAGCTCCATCATAATCGCATAATTATACCATTAAACGTGTCCATGCTGCTTTATCGTAGGTCTCCTATTAGATACCAACGGTTAATTAAATGTTCGTACTCGGAAAGTCGAGCGGTATTGTATTACATAGTACGGAAATTATGTTAAGCGGGGTTTCATGTTCCGGCAAGGTGGGCGACTGCAATTAAGCGCATCTTGCGCTGCATTGCATCGAGCCGGAACGAGAGTACATAGGCAGTAAACGGAGATGAGAGCGGAGAGAGAGGGTGCAGCGTTTAACTTCGTTTTCACGTTACCCTTAACAACGTTAAAATCGCTGTGACAATCTGTCGCCGGGGCAATATTGTTAAGCCGTCTATCGTTACACCCGATAGATTTCAGCTGGCTGCATCCCGTACTGGCGAAATTCATCTTTGTTAATGGACTGTCCCTTGACTAACGGAATAGCGAGGGAATATCCGGCCGATACGCGTGTCGTGTGAAATGACGAGCTCGTCCGCACGAGAGAATTCGCAACGACGCGACGTAGCACACAAAGGAGATTAATTTGAAACGGTATTACGTCTAACACGTTATACAGGAAGACACGCAATTTTAAATCTCACATTATTATTGATTATTATATTATTGTGTATTTTATTGTATTATTTCTAGTTAAGAAATTGATATATTCGAAATGACGTAAATGTAGGACGCATTAAACTGATTTTGTTATATTAGCATATAAATTAATGTTATAGATATTGTTTACAAAATATTAGATATTCCACATTAAAAGTCAGGTTATTGTTTGCCTGAACTGTAAAGCTTTCCAAGCTTTCCCTTTTGTCCTTCCTTGTTTGTTTTCTGTTAACATTTAGTCTTTACAGCTTTATTCTAATATTACTAGCTTCCAGCGCTTCGAGTAAATTTATTCAGCAAAATCCGATAAATAATTTAACAATTTCTTCTTTATCTCTTTTTGCTTCTTTTTATCTCATTATTATTAATATCATACAAAATTCACTCTGTATATTATATTTACACGGTAAAGCAATATTGGCACATGGAAGATACGTGATAGTCTCTCGTATATCTGGGTTAAAATGATTAACATATCGTATAACGATACAGGAAGATACGCTTTCGTGGGAGCCTCGAGAGGGTAATTTCTTCCCCTGAATGGATCCCCGGATAATTCGATGCGCGCTTCCTTAGCGCGCTCATCCCGATAACGGCTTATCGAGTTGCCGCGTATTGTTAGATTACGTAATTTGAGTTTAATCTCCGCGTAATTAGGGATGTACATCTACAGTAGTTTCCATGTCGGAGGAGTGGATGGTGCAGATACATTATGCAATTTGCAGCGCTCGACTCGCGTCTTTGTTGCTCCGCGTCGTTGCGCAATAGCTTGAAACCAGTATTGAGTTCTTTGCGCAACTTTTTGTGATATTAATTATATCAGGTGTGTAATGAGACAATAAGTACAATATATTTTTTTACAGAATATATTTTTAAATAATCTTTCTGATTATTAAAATATTACTAAAGTTTTTCAAATATTTGATCGTTTTTTGTACATAAATATCTTCATTTTTTCCAATAGCATTTCTCAAACGTTATTCGGGATATTTATCGCAAGGATTAATGGGCAAGTTCAATCATCTTGTCGCAACGATACAAACTACATTGCTTTCATGGTATTGCCATCGGTAGTTCCGGTGCGCTGACACCTGGTCGGTTAATCGCTTCGAAGCCTCTTCGGTGGGAGCGCTTAAACTCACAAACTCTGATTGCGCTATTCCGGAACTTTAACGAATCGCAATAGAAGTGACGATATGGTTTATACTAACCTAACATTTTCCATTTATGATCACAATCTCCGTTTAAATCCGTAGAGATTGATCGGACCAGCTAATTCGTGTTTCTGAATCAAATCGATATCCGTGAGGCAAAGATGTTTATTACAAAATGTATAATCAATTGCATATATATGACATACATTATAATTATCTTCTCAGTTTATAATTTATTTTTAAAATTTGATATAATTATGTGACACGCATTATGCGAAATGATCATACATCTACTATATTTTATTATAAAATACCGTGAACCGTTATTGAGCTTGCACTATTGTAATTTGTGATTAAAAACGAACAAATTAATATTTTATTTATAATTATACATTATTTTTTAATATGCTATTAATATAATTAAAATTTTCTAAATTAAACAATTTATTTAGTATTGAACATTGTTAAAAAAGAAAAACCTGCTAAATTACACTGGAAAAAAGTAACAATAACGGTAATGGCGTTGCATTTCCTTTTCTCAACCTTGTATATCTATGTATATGTAAAAAATCTTCTAATTTCTCCAATTGTGCGACCTTTTTCTTTGGTTTTTATCATTTGCTAAAATGAACTCGTTAAGCGAGCCTAAATAAAAGATATTCGGTGAATAATCAATTTTCTATCTATCGTCGTCTTGGAATTAATTCAAGTGCTGATTGCTAGTGAGTTAAACGTTAGACGAAGTCGCTTTAACCAAGCTCGCCTCCACCCTCGCAGTTTCGTAACTTCGGAAGACGGAGGCGGTGTCTCTTGTTATTCTCATCAGGGTGATTTAGACGATCCGATTCGGTTTGTCGGCAAAGTTTAAACCACAAATGTCGGCTGTGGTTGTGTTCACGACGGAATATTTTGGACTGCACCAGAATTGACAAATTACACGACTCTCGAAATCGTATATTCCTAATATTCGAGTAAGATCCTAACTTTGTTTTTCATATTTCATTAAATTATTGATATTAATATTGTCGAATCAATATGATTAAAATTTTCTCTATTAATCTATTAATCATTTTGATATTATCTAAAGAAAAATCAACCAGATTAATACATTACTTTTAAAGTTTGATGTTTTAAAAAATTTTTTAATGAATTTTTATTTTTTAATGAATTTAATTTTTATAGGTGATTGAAGCAAAATCTTTATAACTTGAATTCTGATTGAATATCATGTAATATAGTAAGAGAAATAAGTTAAATTACTGATTATTATACGTTAAATTACTAGTTGGCGAAAAATCTGTTTACGAATCTGAATCAGTTTAATATTTACTATTTTAAATCGTAAAAGTCTTAATAGACTAACAAATGTTTTTCCAAGCTACAGTAATTAAAACATTTTCTAATCGAAACTAAGATACAGAAATTTTATGTGTATTTCATTTAAATTTTACATTATTTAAATCTTTACATACTTTAAAATTTTATATTATTTATTAAATTTACTGTTTTGAAATTTAATTAAAAATAACTGAGCTTTTATCTTTATCTTTACCTAATTAATCCGAGTTAAAATGTACGAGGGACATTGTAATTCTAATCGTAATGCATGTCCTGTGAAGCACTGGGTGTTGGTTCATTATGCTCGAAGTCTGTGTAATTATTTGTTTAAACGCGACGTTCATATCAATCCTATTGGCCATTTAATTAAATGCCATAGGACATGAAAATTATTTTGATGAGCGCGTTTGTGATGATGTCGCTGAATTGCGTACTGTTTTGCACAATCTGTTGCAAATAAGTAATATATTCAGAATATGCGTTGCCGATTAATTGTATTTAATGTTCACGATGTAAATATAAGTAACAAGTTTCAGAATATTATGTACCTTTGTGATTTTAATGATAAAGATATATCTTACTTACACATAGTAGCATATTTTTATCACATATTGTACAGATTAACATATCTTTACCAATGTAAAATTAAAATACAAAACTTGAGAAAACAAGATCTTGCACTTCTAATAATGTTTTCGAAATTAAAGCTGGATTTATATTCGATATGATATATAGAAATAAGTTTCTATTCTTACTTTCTATATCATATTGTTATTCTTTGCTATTTAAAGGACTTCATATTTAAATTTTTCTTATAACAAATATTAATTAAGTTGTCTAAAGTTATTCTTCTCAGAGCTATTAAATTACAATTCGATTAAATATTTTTATAATAATACGCTAAATGTGGTATTTTCGTTCGCTGTAATTAATTACGATAATGACGTATGGACCTATGTCACTTTAGACCTGTTCTTTTTAGCTAAACTTCTTGCACGGTTCATCTTTTCTCTTTTTCTCTCCAACATGGAGAAAAAAGGAAGAAACATGAACCGTGCAAGAACTTTAACTTTTTATTACACAATTAAATCCTACGCGACTGAAAAAGGCTAAACTACCGATTGTAATGTTTCGATTCATTTATGCTTTCATGAATAATTAATATAGAGTCTCCAAGGTTCGTATCGAAGAGGAAGTAGTTCGTATCAACGTTCGCACAGCTGGTCGAGCTAGAAACATGTTTATCCACTTTCTCGTTTGCATCTTGAAGTGAAGTCTCGCATCCACAGCGGTTAATCCGCAGGGATTAATTATTTACGAAGCATTTTAATCGTTTATACTCGAGGAAAGATAAGAGAGAAAGAGAGAACGCCATTTCCCTCTTTGGTAGATTTCTTTAAAAATTTATATGAATTAGATTGAAATATAAAGCTTAGAGAATTGTGATAATTGCATTAAGATTAAAATTACTTATGTTTTTATTTGATACATTTTTATGTTTTTAATCTTATTATTTTATAATCTTTTATTACGTCGCCAATTCTAGAACTATTCGTGCATTTTAGAATTATCTTATATGTATATACTTAATTTTGCTTTGCTATATCTATTAAATTCTATGCTTGTATACAGACCTAACGCACCACCTGTAATATTTACCGATATCATTTATCGATATTAGCAGGTAACTTTAGTTTTTACTTTTGGCACTTTGCTTTGCATCATACCTAAACGCGCAAATTTTAGACGGTATAATTTGTTAGTTTTAAATGTTTATAATTCAAAAACTATTATAGCCCCGACATTTTGATATTAGAATTTTAGTCTCAAAATAATTTCAGGAATCTGCCATTAGCAGATGGTGTGTTAGGTCTAAATACCTTGTATATTGAACTTTTACGAAATATTATGTATTTAAATGCGGTTACGAATATTTCATGAATGTAAGCGAAAGACTGAAGGAAATAATGAATATATAATACTATTTAATATGTACAGAATGTTAAAGTATTCAACGTTCTTCCGTAGTTCGATCGAGTCACTTCGACTTCGTTAAAGGCTATAAAAGCCATCATATCTCACCTTGTCGGTCGCACTATCGTTTTCTTCTACTTGCCTTCATTCTTCCCGCGAAAAGACCTAATCCCTTCTCGACTCTAAATCTCTCCGTGCACTTAATTCGCTTCGCTCGCTCGCGAAGTCGCGAGAGGAGTAAAGGGATGGTATAATGGCTTTAAAAAGCTCATGGGAAAAAGACGTGGTGGTGATTGCCTGGCGAGACGGAGAAGACGAATAAAGCGGAGATTTTTGCCCGAGTAAGCGGCTTACGAAGGCCATGTCATATCCTTTGAGACGCGATATGTATATGAATCGGTGACCCATAAGAAAGACACATTACAAATAAGTTTTTGAAAGGGTAGTATAACTTTCCTGACTTTAATAAGAAAATGTAGCTGTAATTACCTTATACGTGTCGCATTTACATTTCGATGTTATGTTAGATGTAATCATTTTAAAATTTTTATAAATAAAGAAATATAATGTGCTTATAAAACTTTCGAAGCATATAATACATTTTGACTAGTTTATGCAATTAGTTACTATAATTTATACTCAGCGAGTCTAAATTCTAGATACAACTTTTATACTGCGGTAATTGGAAATTTTATTTGAAGATACATCAACATATACAATTTGATATAATATTTCCAATATAATATTTCTCTCATCTTCCATTATTAATAATAATTAAAAAAAACTTATCCACAACAGAAATTACAACCAAATCAAACATTTTGGCTACTGTTATAATCGTTTCATAGTTCTAATATTAAACAGTTGTAATTCTTGAAACATTGTGGTTATATATCAAACCTGTTTCAGGTAACTCACGTACAACAATGTTATCCGTGGTCACGTTCGATCGCCACTCTGCCGAAACGATGTGAAACATCCCCACAAACTCTCCCTCGACATTCCTCGTTATCGGCTCATTCGGTTTTAGCTTCTCCTATCCCTCTCCCTCTCCCTCCCTTCCTCCCTTCCTCCCTTCCTCCCTTCCTCCCTTCCTCCCTTCCTCTCTCTCTCTCTCTTTCTCTCTTTTATATTCACTCACTCACTCACTTACTCAATCACTCTATCTTTCTTCTTCTCCTTCTCTTACAAAGAAAAGTAATTTTGCGAACCTTCGAAAGTTTAGCTTACATGGCGATTTAAAATCTTCAATTCGCATATGTTCGTGAACAAAGGAGATTTAAATTTCAGATCAGCCGCGTATGCGTGCTTTTGTTCGCGCGTTCAAGTTTCGTAAAAAGAAGAATTGGCGGTGAACCAACGGAAAAAAGAAAAAAAAGGTAATCAGAGAAAGGGCGAAGGGAGGATTCCGCGATGGTGTGTCGATTTTTTCATGGGTGAAATATCAATTTTGCAAAGGCGGGCGGAAAAATTTTAATTAAACGCCGCAGCAAACGCGCTCGACGAGCACTATTGAAAAGTTAGCCTGACCGTTTTGTTACCACCGCTCTGCTCCGATGCCTCTCAAACTTGTGCCAATTTTCTTTTAACGCATTTAAATATTCGTTTTTATAACGTGATGTACTTTCCCTCTTATTTC
Source organism: Mycetomoellerius zeteki (assembly GCF_001594055.1). Taxonomy (NCBI): domain Eukaryota; kingdom Metazoa; phylum Arthropoda; class Insecta; order Hymenoptera; family Formicidae; genus Mycetomoellerius; species Mycetomoellerius zeteki. Next base: position 1,953,250 of record NW_017256696.1, on the reverse strand, counting down.
TCCCCATAGACCCTAGAAATGTGTGCTCGATGAATTTTTCGTTGTAGCATTTACAGTTCGAAAGATATTAAATTAGTTCCATAGAAAAAAAGTAATATTTTATTATGTTATATTGATTTTCTATATATTATTTTTATATACACCATATTTATATAATTATAAAAAAATAGTAACACTTTCTCCTTTTTGAAAATATAATTGAGTAATGTGTGAGTTTATTAAAACTCTAATATCATTTTTTCGAAATCTCTTTTTGGCATCTTTATTTGTAGGATACTTTGAATATACATTGTCATATTTTGCATATTTAAAATATTCTGCAGCAATATCTCTAATGATAATTAAAATATTGAAATCAAATATTGATGTAAAGTATAAATATATATATATATATCTGTGTATGTGTGTAAATTTTACATTTAAAGTTATAAAGATGTGAAAATTTCGTTGATTTAAAAAAGTTGACCACTCATTTGAAAAAGAATTAATGGTTGCATTCAGTAGAGAAAGCAGCTTTGCAACTGTTGTAAAATTCTTTAATATGATTGGTTTATACATTTAAATCCAATGATAAACTAAGGGCAAGACTAATTACATCAAAAAATTTTACAACAGTTGCAAAGCGGCTTTTTAGTTGCCGAACGCAACTGTTGTTACATTAAACATTTGTAATCTACATTCTCAGACTCATACGTTTCATACATTTTACAACTGTTGACGATTCTATGAATAACTACATTCCATAGATGCACAACAAATAAATTTTGATGTCCAAATGTTCCCAAATCGTACTTGGCAAACTGACATTTTTCTGATATTTTACAAATGTCAGAAAGCGACCTATAGTCTATCTCTTTCTTCTCTCCCTCTACATTCATCGAGAGAGCTTCTTCTTTTCTTACGATATTTTCCATGATAGTTAGTTAACTTTAAAATGGAATGAGAAACTGAGTTGTTGCGATGATTTGTGTTGAAGTAGAATATGCGAATAATTTAATGAATATTTTTAAACACAATTTTCAAATATATAATTTGAAAATCTTTAGTTATGTAAAAAAAAGAAATACCAGCACATGTTAAAGTTCAAGTTGCCAAAATATAAGAAATTGTAAGCTGGGCACATTTGGCATTTATCCGCGTAAAGCGGAAATTTTGTGCTCTCTTCGCGTCTTGGCTTGTGTCAATCTACTCTTGCGCGCTGGAGGCTTCTTATTCTTATACGATGCCTCATGCAAACGCTTCTAATCCGCACATCAAACGAGGCTTATGCCCGTCGGCGAGCAATTTCAAGAGACTTTGGGAGAATCCGCCGCTGTATGTGGCATAAGTAAACGCTTAAAATGGCAAATCCTGAGCCGTCGGCAAAGTTGGACTAGTTTAGTTTCGCAAAAGCTACACACATCGCCCTCATAATCTTTCGTGACCTATAGCCGTTATGTTTTCTCATCCCGAGAATAATATCTCGCTCTGACGTTCGTGTATATCGATTGTCCCAAATCTCAAGCTGCAAATTTCGGGTGTCTGCCTACTCATTTGCGTGTGAGAATTCATTCTATTTATCTTTCTATTTATTATTATATGTTTTTTCATTTCTCTGAATTCTATTATTGCCTTAACATCTGAAATTTTTAAATTAAATTTTAACTGAATTAAAAAATAATGTAAGAAACAGATTACGATGTACTATATTATTTTGTGTGCATATAGAAAGTTGGACACAAATATTTCGTTACGACATTTTCATGGAAAAAATTAACGTGATAAAAAGTGTGGCCTTTCAATAGCATTGAATTAATAAAAGTTGATGAGTGTCGGTTTGGAACTGTCACTGTCAAATCAGAGATATGATATCGTAAAAAAATAATATCGGCAGGGATGATAGATTGTCTCTCTGATCTAGTTGTGTAAAATTCGGTATGCGATACGTGATTTTACGCGCGCGCTTAAAGGTGACCGATTAGGATTTCATTATAAATTATTTTTGTACTTTAATATTATTTTATACTTTTAATTCAGTTAAAAATAATTTCTGCAAGTAAAAAGAATTAAATTTAGAAACAAAATATATTAATTTTAATAATTACAACGAACGTGTAGCTTAAATTTTAATATGTCATATATTTTGTCATCATGTCATACAGTTATTTATCATTTTACTTTCAACGAATTTCAATCATTTTGAAGTATTGTTTTAATCTCCATTGTATATGTACAATACGATTTAATATTTGATACGCTTTATTGTTTCCATATTGCATATTGAGTTATGGATGGTGAAGATGCAAATTAGCTTCTTTGATGCTGTCAATCATTATTCGCGCATGTCACTATTAATAATCATGTAAGATCAGGAATGAACATTCAGAAACCGCCAATTTGCTGAGAGAGCCTTTCAGCGAGCTTAATTTATCGATTAACAAGACGGAAATTGACGGTAATTTATTGCACGGTTACATTTATACGATGTTTAAATTTATTGAATGTTTAATATTGTTAATCTTGCAGAAATTAATATTTAAAATATCAGGAAATTATATACCTAAAATATTCAATTAGTCACTTTATTACGAGACACTATAGAAAAAAATTTTTTCTTTCAACCTTCTTTAACTTTGCGTAATTAACTGTTGTTCGTATAAAATGAATATACTAATTCAATACTATCACAATCAATCCTTAATTAGCAATTCTATCTTAGAAAGAAATAATATCTAGATCAAAATTCTATTAAAAATTTGCATAATTTTTCAAGATTATTTATGTATGGTAATTAATTGTACATCGCAGTTGGTGATTTTATTTAAAGATGACTTTTCCTAGCTCTTGTATCTCACTGAAAGTTTATGTAACTAGTTCAAAACTCCCTATACTTATTATCAAAGATCGACAGAATGTTTTTGCAAAATTAAGACGTTCCATCGAATGAGAAATACGATGCCGTTCATTGATGTCGAGTTAATTTGATCGAAAAAAACCTTTCTAAGCTGTAAATGTACTTGAAGCATATTGACGGCATACATGATGTATGGTAGACACGACGATAATGTAACTGCACTATGTAGCTATTACTGCTATGCCTCTAGGAAAGCTATTAATTAATTAAATTAATGTCGGTTGTACTTCTAGTGTGCTCTCTCAAGATGTCGTGAAAGATGCGTATCGTATCTCACAATTAGCCTAAAGATATTATTAGACTATTAAAGTGCAAGATTTTATCAAACTGAGAATGTTAAAGTAAATGGAAACGTTGCTTCTCAATTCTATCTTGCGAAATGCCGGGAGAATTAAAAGTTGTTAAACTCTCTTTGTTGAATTAATTACATTTGTTATTTCGTCCTTCCTACCATGATAATAAAGTTCTTATGATATCTTATGAAGAATTGAGTTTCTTACGCACTAAATAAATTTTTGTACAAAGGTGGTTTAAAATATTCTTTAAAGATATAACGTGCAACGCTACGCTTTGTTCACGAACATTACGAGCAACAGAAATTATGTCTCGACTTATTAAACTATTATTTTGTATTTGCCTTCGGGTTCAATTTATATTTTAATGCGCTTTGCTGAATTAAAACGTACCTGTACGATAAATGGATATTATGTAATTTATACATCAATAATTGTTTAACGAACTGCGTCTGTCTTCTTGATATTCAATAAAAAGTTATTTACTGAGATATTAAAACGGATGAGAGAAAAGTATTTTCCATTTAATATTTAAAATTAATCTTTTTCTGTAGTAATTAATTCAATAATAAAAGATAAATTTTTAGAATAAGTAATGAAAGATTATATTGTGAAATATAATCTGTAATTTAAATATTAAAACATATTCTATTAGATTTTGTATTGAATTTTGAAATTAATTTAAAGTAACATAAATTTGATATTCAAAATTTGTGAAAGATGTCTTTATTGTTAATTAGTTTTAGTAATATTTAAATGTTCAATGAATCTATGAAATGACTAAAAGTCGAGATTTATTATCACAGTAGTGATAATAAAGTAGATTAATATTATAGATAATAAATTCAAATTGCCTCTTGCATTACTGGACTACTATGCAATTAGTAACATGACCTTAGGGAAGATACGATATTGCCAGAGTTAATTAACTAAGGCTGTCGGTATAACAGGTTCAATTAAGATAATTGATCGAAAGATCTATCTCAATTATCGAGAACGATCGATCAGAAATCGAAAAAAGTTTGACAGAATTTCGTCTCGTGATTGTCGTACATAAATTTATGAGCAAGAATGAAACATGTGAATAATAATAATGTTACGGTCTAACTGAGCAACAAATACTGAAGTGAAGGATACTGAAAAAAGACCTTGATAACGGTTTCCTACAAGCCTGTCGATACGTCTGTTGTATGGTTGCACATACACGGTGAATGGACTTTGGTATTTCGCCACGGAAATTGGCCGCATACTGTGAGCGAGATTGACAAAACGTGCTGCTCTGCCATATATGCAACGTTTTGCATAGGGCTGAACTTTGCTCTGGCTAAAAGTCTAAAAAGCATACATTCTGCGGTATACGCGTTCTGAAGCACTTCGTCATAATAATTCACAAAAATGCAGTTCTATTCAAATACAATTTTTTATATTCTACCAATTTGATCGTATCGTTAAGTGTTCTAACATGTATCTAAAAGTAGAAAGAATATAATATAAAAATATTAAAGAATATAATATAATATAAGAATAGAATATAATGTAATAAAGAATATAATATAATACAATATATATGTTACATAAAAATGATATAATATACTCAGGGTTAGCAAGTAACGCGTTACTTGTAACGCCGTTACTTTGTTGATCGTTACCTTGTTATAATAACCATTTGGTAATGACATTGTGAATGTTTTTATGATGGTAATGCTAACATCGGAGTTAGAAAAGTCAATCGTTACTTGTAATGGATTGAAAAAGTCATTTGTTACTGAAAAAAATAACTCCTAATTTGTAACGCGTTACTTTTTAGTAACGAGTAACGTTACGCGTAACGTTACACGTTACTCGTTATACTTATAACTTTTTCAGTGTAACGCGTAATAGTGACAAGTTACTTTTCAAAGTGACTTTTCTAATTTTAGTACAACCTTAGCGTTTAGTTAGTTAGCGTTACCGTCATAAAAAATTGCAACATCAAATTGTTTACTATAAAAAGTAACGACAAAATAACTGAAAAGTAACGTTTGCCAACTCTGAATATACTTATGTCAAATATATTTTGAATGAGATATACAATTATCTTTTTTATGTCTCTTATTTATCTTAATATTTAATTCGCACTACGAATTAAACTCATAACGAATACAGTATTAATTAGCGCAATAATTTTCCCACAAAATTATTACTTTATTACCGCGGGATTTAGCATTCGTCGCGTTCGAAATGTTTCGCGGATTAGCGATGAGCGAACTAAGCGACACGCGTTCTGTACGTGAAGGAACAAAAGTTATCATAATTGCATTGTTAGCTTCCGTCAGGCGCGACATCATTTCTCCGCTTAATTATTAAGGAAACTTAGTTTCGAATCTGAAAGCCATGCGCGAAAGTACGGATGCCGCTAATTCCAGGGCGGACCAGGCGATGATTTACTATGAGAGTTACCACGGGTGCACTTACCGCGGCGTAAATTATCGCTCACGCCGATAACAACTGCAGAATTGTTTAATTTCACACATTCGCAATGAATTTTATGTGACTTGTCACGAAAACCACGCAATTTCCACCGAAATTTCGATAAACTTTGCTCCATGAAACATAATGCGAAATGATCTTAGTTTTATTATGACTGTCTATTACGATATTAATTAACGAAATTGAATTCCTCGAAATAATAATAGGATTTTACATAATTTATACCGAAAAAGATATTTTAATTTTTTACACGTACTAATATAATTAAGGTTAATTGATCACAAGAAGATATAGTTTTAATTTCTTTATTAATTTATTTCCTCATAAAGTAAAGAATTGCGAAGGAAAAATGACAATAAGCATTGTGTGCCAGTGTACACATCGTCATCATATCGTCTTTGTGCAAACAAAGGAGAGGCAAGAGATACAGCTGACCTTAATTAATTGAAATGCACCGGAGAGCGATATTCGAAGGAAATTAAAGCGACTCTTATAATGAGTTTTTTCGCGTTTTTATTTGTATCCGCCTTCGCATTGCGATATAGTTTTTCATCTATATGAAGTTTTGCAACATCTATTTGCAATGTGCGATTGATTTGAACACTTTGCAACGCAATTCCCAGGAAATTAATTTGCACGTTCTTTGACATTTTTCATTACATTTCATGGTTTCGCATTTAATGGTCGCGTTTATTTCTCGAATCAAACCGTTGTGTCGTAGTTTTCATTAATATGAGCACGTTTAATAAATCCTGATAAATCAACATATTCATGACCAGTAAAATATCCCGTAAAATAAAATTATATAGTATGTATATATTAATTTTGTAGGTATAGAAGTTATATATTGTTTCCTTACTTTAAAAGTGACTCAACTAAAAAATCTGATTTTCGAGTTATTATCATGAATGAACTAGGTAAAGTCTATCAATCGTCAAAAGTAAACTAACTCAATTTCGCAGTCTATCCGCCAAATAATTAATTATTTGTGTTATTCTTAAAACAAAAAGATCATAATACTTATCTTCTAATAAAACAAAAACATCTTCTACATCTTTTCATATAAAGTTTAGAATTTATGATTATTATAAGATAGTTTTGGTGAACGAAGTTTGAAGAGGAAATTATTTTATTTTGAATTTAGTGATTTTAGCTAATCGAGATAAATATAAACTGTTGGTGATATTTTGAGATGTCACTTTTGAGAATTATTTTGGATTTGTTATAATTTTCTAGAAGATATCAAAATTGTCACAATTCAAAAAGAGAGTTTTTAAAGAAGTGAAATGAAAATAAAAGTATGATATTTTTGCCAGTGGTATTTGATTGATCAACAATTTTCTATTAAGTTGAAAAATAGTTTATCCCTGAAATGTAAACATTTTTTTTCGATTTCTCTGAAACGGAGCAAAAACGAGCATATGTCTATAGGACTTTTTTTCTTAGTTTTTTACTCCTCTACACGCTCCCGAAGTTTTGCGATTTAATTTGGAAACACCCTGTATATATATATAGAAGTGTGACATCTGCTCATAGTTTTGTACGATCGATTGTTATCGTCGCCGTTATCGTGAATGTGCTCGTTCTGACGAATTAATTGTCTCACTCCAGGCGATAATTATTCATAGTGCAATACCGCTAACTTGCGGAAACTTGCGGCACGCTATTAGAATTCATGCAGCATCACAAACGCGAAGTCGAACGAACACGGCGAGCTCTGACGAACGCGACGATGAGGATCGATAAAATCCTTTCGCGTATTCTCGCGTGCCGCAGAAGGAAGGAATGAAATGTACAAGGTCCACTTATCTCGTTATCATTTATGTACATTCAGATCGATGAAAGGTCAAGGACGCACTGTTTTTCTTCACCTTCGCCTTTCTTCTTTGTCTTTGCGAGGGAGGTTAAAACAATTTTCAGAATTTCTTGGTGAGAACTAAGATTGCATTTTAATTGCATTTATGTCGCAATCTTACTAAATCGTGAAAATATTTCCATGGAGAAAGATATACCACGTCAAAAAAATGTGATTAGAAATATTTATAAATCGGAGGTGCAAAAGCGAAATTTAGATATTACTTTATTTGTTTTGTTTGTATCTTACTTTTTTAATTTTATTTTTTTTTATAAAAAAAATGAGCTATTTAATTTATTATCACAAATAATAAAATTTTAAAAATTTATGTGTTTCATATAATTCAAGTATGCGTACATATGTGAAAAGTTTTACTGTAGCATAAATCTTGGACTTTTGCTTCCGCATCTTATAAATATAAAATATGAACATAAAAAGGAGAAACAAGATTAATCAAAAATTTCCAGAAACTGGAGATAAACGAATTACCTTTTTGAATATTAAATTACTACAAGAATTATTTACTATGGCACTAAATTATTTCTCCCATAATATGATCTAACTTTACATCACTGAATGTTATCAGTCGGTTGATGTATCTTGCACGATGTAGCGGTTCTTAGTTAGTTCACGGTGAATCGCCCGCAGTGCTCGCGATCAGTCCACTTTTCGAGTATGCTTCCCGCTTCCTCGGTAATTTTCTTACGAGTTTCGCCTTTCAGAACGAGTTCGAACTTTAATGAAGACGAACGTTGAAGAAGAAAGTTGCCGTCGCCTCGGGGCGCCCGAGCTTTTATATAAAACGTAAGTTTCTCCCGGCTCGTGAATCGATCCGCATTTTCTATCTACATATGCGACGAAGTTGCAATCTCCTAAGGAAGAAAGTTTGTACGTGTGGACATAATTTTTATTCGCTAAACTTTGAGAGAAAAGTTGTTTATGACGCAAGATTCAAATTTCACTCTCTCCATCATTGATATTTATCGTCATCGAATTATATAAATTAATTAAGTAGTAATATAATTAATTAGTAAAATTGATATATATATATATATATAAACGCAATTAACTTTTTAGATATTATATGCAAATATTAAATATTTTAGTTATTATATTTCATATACTTATTTTTTTCTCACATTATTATTATCATCAAATATTTATTATCATCATAATAGCCAAACTATACTATCGTCTTTCCTATTCTATACAATAGATTATGTGGAAAAATCAATGGCTCATCATATATTATTTACGTCACTGTCCCGTAAATCTCCCAGAGATCGACCATGTAACCGATTCCAAGCTTTAAGGCTTGTTTGATCGCCTAGAGAGATGATGATATGATATATATCGTGGTTTTCCTGTAATTGAAAACGACAGTCTTCGATCGATTTCAACTTCCGGCCAAGATTTTAACGGCATCTCTCTCTCTCTCTCTCTCTCTCTCTCTCCGCCTCTCCCTTTATCTTTTCTAAAGCATCCGGGCAGAATTGTTAAGCCGATTGGTTCCTGACCTAATTAATTGCAGATCCGTCACTCCATCACAGACTTCCTTACATGGACGGTTCAAGTATTCGCGATATTCGAGATCCGACAGACTAGAGTGATATTTTTTAATTTTACCGACAATTGCACTGAGTACTAGCTGTATTTAGTTTTTTCATTTTTTAGTTGTTTTTTTTTCAAAGATTGCAAAGTTATAAACTATTCTTTTTTCAAGGGATAGAATTGAATAATTAAATTGTTGGTGATATTGATTCGTAATGCGAACGAGAATCAAATAAAATTTCGCGTAATATTTTTTTTGCATGTGTTATTTTTAAAACACAACGAGCGACGTTAATATTTAACGTATACGGGGAGGGTTGATAACGTAATTAACGCAGGACCATTTGATCAAATACGATAAGTCCCCTTTGTGGCGAAAATAAATATTTGACATCGTAAATGCATCGCATGTCAGTAAGATAAATATTTGATAGGTGAGTTTATTGGAGATTTTTATCTGTGTACTGCGTTATTAATTCTGAATTGTATTGTGGTAGCGTAAAATTTAATCTCAGCACCGTGTTTCCTTTCTGTATATTTTTTATATTTCATAGAATATTTTTTTAAATGTTCACAACGATTGAAATGAAAAAGTAATTTTCATTAAATTTATAATTATACGATTATGCGAATAATACAATATTATATAACTCGATATATTTTTATTAGACTCTAATTGATACGGTTATTATAGCACATAATAATTATGTGACACATTTAATTACATAAGTTAAACGATCGGTGGTATAACTTCTAATGAACGCTCATTTATCAAAGATCTGACTTCGCAATACTACTGGGATTCTTTAAGCTCGCTGGGATTTTGCAATGACAGTGATAAAGATTGCTTTGGTGGTCGAGGATCGCCTGGAATTCCGACACTTTAGAAAGGACAAACGATGCGAAAGTTCGCTGGTAGTCTTCTTTTAAACTCACGTTGGCCCAACTTCTTTCGCTATGTGGCGAAGATCTTAAAGGGATTTTTCGCCAAGGTGGTGACGAAGCGAAATAAACTTGAGTACTGCTCCCGAATGCCAGCGCGTAAATAATGCGACGGAAAGTTTGCAGTTCAGTTTTTTAACGTGACAACTCCTTGATGATGTTACTTTATGTAAATAACCCGGAGTAAGGTTTTTAGTTCTTACGAACTTTTCAAAAAAGTTGCTTGCTTGATGAATGATAGTTTGTTAGAGACATATATATATATATATCTGATGTAATTTTTACACAAGTAAATTTCAAATCATTTTTGTGAAAAATAAGTACATCTGATCTCGACAATCTCAAATTGTATTCTCTGTAACGGAGATGTTTGATCAAGCGTTGGCTTTTTCTATTGAAATCTTGAAGTGAACATATGACTCGGAAAAGAAATTCTTCCGTAGATTATATAAATTCCTTGATACATCAATAAGGAAAGCAATAGCTAAAAATATTTAAGATCGGTTCCCTCTATCTTCCTTTATTAAATTTTCTCCGTATAACATATTATTAAAACTAAAAAAAAAAAGGAAAAATATGTTTTGCACGAACGCAAATAAGGAACAGGTTAATGAAAACTCTCATTTCTTCTTCTCACCTTTCTACGTAAATGGAGCAGATTTTGTAGTCTTAACACACATAAATACATAAAGCACACACATTAACCTACGCACACAAGAAAGCGTGTAGCGGTGCAATAGCGCGGAGAGCGATAACGCGGGGCATATGGGAATTATATTACGGATTTAATGGAAGCTGACGTTAAACCGTGAAATGCTTCTGTCCATTAACGGAGGCAGTCCCGAGATTCCGCACAGTGTATCCCGTCGGGTGAGCGCTGTGATAATAATTGAATTAATATATTAGAAGTTCGGCCGCGATTATCATGAGGAAAATTTCACATCACAGTTCGAAAGCTGCGAGGATTCAACGTCGCGGCATTTTCGAACTTAATTAATTCACATTGTCGAACTTTGTTCCTATATCCTTGAAAGAGTAAAACATTCGTTTTGTAATATAATTTTTATAATAATAGACACTGTGACTCTAACTTTATTACAGTATTATAATATATTATATTATGAATATAATATATTGCATATATTTTTTTAAGAAGGCATTAATTTTTTAATTTTAATATTTTTCTCTTCCGTTAAATTTGCAGTTGACATTTTAGTTAGGAAAGCTCGATTCAGCTAAATGTTAAATTAAAATGTAAATTCCGACATTATCAGACATGACATAGGTTGAATTATTATTTAAACGTAAAATAATATTTAACATAATTGGAATACATGTACATCATTGAATTACATTTATATCACGGTAACAAAATTTTGAATCATTGACGTTGAAGATTTCTTCCTTTTTCACGTCACGAAATAGCACTCGATTGTTACTGTAAAACCACTTGTAGCTTCGTAGATTTATTTCACCAGGCTCGCCCTTTTGTATTTCCCCATTCATTAATCTACATTGAAAATGGACTTGATGCAAAAAAATCGTGGCAGTGAAGACAAAAGCAGCAGTTCTTTCTAACTATATCTTTCGCATTATAGCACACATTGTTCGTCTCTCAGTTATAACTTTATTTGGGCGGAATTTACATTTCAACGCTTAGCTGGTTTTTAATTACGACATACCACATTGTAACTATACTCGTTGCAACTTTTTTACAACAATTCTTGCATTTACATTAACGTACTTCCGTTTTACCATAAATTACTCCTGAAATGCGATACCATATTTCTCTTCATAAAAATTTGTCGACTTTGTGTGAGATTTTTGTAAGTTTTCAAAGCGAACGTCTATTTTCTCCGTTATAATAATTTATGTTATATCTAAAGTAAGACTTTTGTTGTTAAAATCGATATTATTAAACGTATTTATTAAACATAATATTGATCAGACACAGTCATGATTTTTGTGGAAAGATACAATTATACTATTAAAAATTCATTACATCGATAATTGATTCTTAATAATAAAAATATAACATAGTATAACATATATCCAAAATTACAACTGTAATTGTGTCGCTAGTATTCAAATAAATTTAGATCTCGATAGCATGCGACACTTGACGGACAGAAACTTATTGCTAGTTTCTCGAATTTCTGACTATCAAATTAGACTCATTACGTTTCTTGACGTCAACCAACGTCGACATTTACGCGACGGACAATACGAATCCTGAACCACTTGGATAATCGTAGGGAACGAAGCTTAGAACACGGTTCACGAAAATGAAGCTCTCGAGATTTCATCTTTATTGCAGAGTCATCTCGATCGTTGCATCAGATTGTTAGGATCTTCCACAACGTAGAGGAAATCTTTCTTGAGGACTCATTATTATCAGAATTTTCTCAGAGTGTTTTTTGAGTTTTCCATTTGAATTTTAATATCTGGAACAGCAGCATAACAATGAGAACTATTAGCAACTACGATATATCATTATACAAAATAATTTCGTGAAAAACATTTTGGAAAATAATAGAATACACAACATTGTTTTAAAATAAAAATCGAGTAAGTTTTTACGGATTTAATTTACATTAAAAGAGATTGTTATTTCAATACATAAAAGATCGTGTGAAATAAAATTTACTTAATGGGGTGCTAACGAAGCTGTATTATTGCGCATTCGTTCGTATTATTTTGTTTGTGTTGTTTTACTTTTTGATAGCAATGTGTAATTTTTAAGAGAAAAGTTTTACATTACATATATATATTTACATCGATACGTATACATGATTTTATCGGATAGTAATCTCATACGTAAATCACACGAATATATGTTGATCTAAGCGAGAGTTTTCCCTCGTTACGAGCGTCACGATAAATGTTACGCATGCCATAATAAAATAGGCGAACACACGTTTCTCTCTCTACGAAAATAAAATATTTATCTTACGGATCACGACTCGTACATACGCAGCTCGTACGAGCGCAGCATTTCCACTTTGCGTTTCTTTACACAGCTTCCTGAGATATTGGATATCTTTTTGAATTTTATCTCTCATAAGACAAAATGAAGCTTGAAGAGAAACAAAATTAGATCAATTATTACTTATATAAGATAAAAATATTAATATTAATTTAATTTTTTTTATAAAAGATTATTATAATATATCAACATAATATTCAGTCATCTGTGCGTATTTCCTTAATTGAACGCCATTTCCACTACGCTGGCAACAGCTGACTTAAATGACTTGATAATTACGCAAATTAAAGTTCCGTTAAATGAAAGCGCTTTGAGCAAAGATTATGAAGTTTGCGATTATCCTTGAATAAGATTGAGTGTCAGCCTGTAGGAATTTAAACGCTATTGATATGTGAGCTCAGTAAAATAGTCAAGAAAGAAGAATTAACGAGATAGATAGCTTCGTGGCGAGTATGAAAAGTCAGATGGTTATAAAGCGACAACGTGATACGCGAACGAAAGATATGCAGGGGACGATGCGACGCGACGAGTTGAATTTCAAAAGCTCTCCGCACTCTTGCTTCCTTTGTGGTTTACGGACTGGAAACGATGAGAAGCCTGTGTCGGGCGCAATTTATACTTCTTAACTCGACAAACGTACCGCGAAATAATGTGAGGTGGCTACGCGTAGGAATCCCGAGCACCTACTGCTTTGCATAGCTGAGAAGTCATGTAACGTAGTCCATCCAATAGGTCAAAATGTGTCGCAAGTTGATATAATTTTTTATTTGATAATCCTCTTAAGCAAGATTATTTCTATTTTTATTCCTTTACTGTTTTTGCTCTTATATCGATTGCTTCTTAAGAATTGTTCTTTTCTAACTAGAAAAATAGCATGTAAAGTGAATTAAAAATTTACGTACAAAAAATTTAAAGTGTAATCTAATTTTTTAAATATTTTATTTATCTGAGAAATTATATTTAAATGCATGACATGAAGAGAAAATTATTTTTCAGATTTGATTCTCATATCAAATTAAGAATAAAGCTGTTTATTTTGTTTACGTATTATTACACAATACTTCAATATATCTGCGTAATTAAAAGCGATCGACTATCAAGAAATCGCGATATAAATGTTTCGAATGATATGTTCTAATTAAAAGAAATTCAATGTAATATATGAGACACAAGTATAATTTCCAATCTATTGTTTTAAATTAATTTTTCATGAAGAAAATTATTTGCATTGGCAATCGTTAACATATTCTAGACTTCGTTAGATAAGTGAAAACTTCGCAACGCATTCCTATATTTGCAGAATCTATGAGATCTGAAATCACACCATTCGCGTGTGCGTTTCCGAGTAACTTTCTGCGGTCGTAAATTTCCAATGACCCAACGGGAAAATAAAGTTTAACTGTAGCAACGATTGCACTACGTTCTTTTCTACCCGGCGGTGTAGTCAAGCATTTCCCGTTGGAAAAATAATGCAACATTCAGCAGCGTAGCCGGATTTTATTCCCTTTATGAGAGCTGAAAAGTTCAAGTTACTATTTAAATTGAATAGTATTGATTAACACTTTGCAAATGGAAAGAATTTAATTCACTATAAGTTAAAGTATGATTTTTTGTCATACCATTAGAAGCTATATATCTACTATTTTTATAATCGTTCTTTTATTATTGCTACGAATTTTTAATACTATTATTGAATTTTTACATCATTTTTTTAAATGTTTTCAAGCTCGTCTGTGCATTCGATAGTAATTTTATAGATATGATAATTTTATAGATACTTTTTTAAATCTAAATATTCATGAATTTTCCCCGACTAGAATTTATAATAGAAAGTCGACTGAATTTTAGTTAGATTTCAGAAAAAGTTTTCAATGTGACTACAACTATCACTACTGTCTTAGCTTTTAACAAACTCGCCTTATTATTTATATGTTATGATTTTACTTGTTTCGTGTAAATAAAGCTTCGCATTTTACGTATCTGCGCATTTCGATTGAAAAGCATGCTCGATGCGCCGAGCAGCGAATTAGAAGTTGATTTTCGATGGTCACGCCATTTAAAACACCGGGTCCTCGGGATTTCCATTGCAAATTCGTCTCGCGGTAATAAAAACAACCCCTCTGCACAACTCGATTCGTTTGCGCGAATTACGCGTCTCGGTGGTGACGCGAAATAACGGAACTCGTAATCTGTGGGCGAGCGACAGCTGCGCAATGACACTACTGTATAATATACCTATACGTAGCAAACCGAAATTTCAAGATATGTTCTTGAATAATAAAAATCAAACAAATTGTGAGTTAATATTCTCTTTAAGTTGAGACCTTGATTGATTTAAACAATATAATTTAATAGAATTTACGTGTTAAGAATGATACGCTTGTAATAATTATTCGATTAAACTTTGTTTTGGAACGCTTATAAATGCCTATAATAAAAACTAAGACGCTTTCAATCTTCACTGTAAATCATGGAAATATTGTTTTCATAATTTCCGTATTTTTAGATCAGATATAAGTACATCGGCTTTTGTTAGGAGGTTAAAAGGATTCAACAAGCTTGAAAGTTTCATGCCGACAAACTTGGAAGAGCCATAACGAATCTCTCTTGGGTGTGATTTGGATCTAAAAGGGAGCTTTGAGTCAAAGAGAGGATCTCGTCATCTTAAAGGACTTTATTCGTTTGACGACTGCTTTTTTCTGCTGGTCTTTGGAAACGACTCTTCAGATCGAGCATCATTGTTGTCACGACAGTTTCACATTTACCACGACTTCCTTTTCGATCCTTATCGATAGTAAAAACGTCATCACATCCCCGATGGTTCGCCATTAATGGCGGCTGCGATGTCTAAACAACATCTACTACCGTTTTATATCACGGGAGATTGTATAAGAAGCGCAAATATTTGTCGAAGGAATAAAAAAATGATTGAAGAAAGGAGAAAATTATTAAAATGATGAAGACGATAAGAAGTTCACATTATAAAAGTTAAAAAAATTTTTATATTGATATATTAATATGACATTATTATTTTTCATAACATTAAAATTTTTGATTGAAATTTCGATGATTTCTTGATCCTATATCGTTCTCTTCCCAAAATGCTTCTCTGTCTGTTGAAATTTGACGTGTAGACAATTTCTATTGATAACCTGGCATTTCAGTTCAAACGCAGTTTCGTGAAGGCATGCAGTAATTCAAATTGACGATTTCCCGAATTCTGCTTGGTGGTATCCTTTATCGAAAATCCGATCAAACTGTCTTGAATATGTGATTACAGTGACTTCTACTATCGATATCCAATAATGCTTCGATAGCTGTCTCGTTAGCTTTCGCGTGACTATTTTTCGACAGAGTCGTCATCGAGATGACGGAAAGTGAACTTTCTATGCATTTTTGGATTTCACGAATATTTTGGTTAAAGTTAACTATATAGCGAATTATGAGAAGGTCGAGAGAGACAGAGAGAAAGAGAGAGAGAGAGAAAGTGAGAGAAGGGAAGAAAGAAAGATGAGAACCGTGAGCTCACGAAATTATTTTACAAGCAAATATTTAGATGTGTTAACACACATTTATCAAGTTTGTCTTATTATATAGATACACTCAAACATTCGAATATTAAGCCCAAGGCAAGTAAGTATACGTAATTACAGGAAAAACATTAGATAGGGGAGGAAAGTTTTGTGCAAGTTGATTCACAATGTAAGAGAGATCGTGTCCTTCCCTCAGGGAAAGATCAAGAAATTTTGGGCGTAAAGTTGTTAGGTAACTCATAAGTTCAGCTTAGTTTCTTGAAGCTGGTGTTGTTTTAATCGACAAAGGCTCAGTGCCTTCGCCATTCCATATATTAGATTTGAAAGTGATAATAAGATAAATAATGATGAAAATAAAAATTAGATTACGAGTTAATTAAATCTCGTAGATAATAATACAGATTAAACGAAAGTTTTTATCTGCTTTATCGAAATTTTTGACCGATATAAAGTTCGAAATTTATTTTAGCCGTTAAGACATTTATATATTTATAAAAAATATTATATAATTATAAATAATTGTGTTTCGCAATATACAATTGATGGCTAAAGGCCAAATGCGATTAAGGATTAAGATTAGAATTTTGCACGATGTCATTAGGTTCAACGAAAAGAGCGAAATCTTCGTAAGTTCTGATCGTGGCTGTCGGAACCTTGATAAATCGTGACGCAACGTCACTGCTTATCAGCGACGTTTATCCTTAATAGCGCTGTCGTCTTTCGAGATATCAGCATCTGCAGGTGAAACTCTAACGTTTATAATGCAATTTTTAGACTATTGTTCAGTGAATGTATCGAGTTGTTTTCCAAATGATATTATATACATGAATTTTCAGATATTCGACGAAATTAAAAACAGTTGTTAAATTCATATTTTTTTGCACGCAGAAAGTAATTTGGACTATTTACTAAAGTAGATAGCTACATTTTTCATTAGTTTGTATGCTAGTCTGTTTGTTTATTTACATCAGCTGTTCGTTTATTTACATTAATAGTAGCAGAAGTAAATAATTAAAATTATTTTACAAATATATATATACTATTTTATGTAAAAAAGGTGAATTAAAATATATACCACAAAGATTAATCTATTAATTATTTCGTAAATGTGTGTTGACAACAAATACAAGTCGTACTTCATACTTATGGTTAGTTTTGAGATGTAATTTCTTCTGAAACTTGGACTTAAATTTATAATTGAGATTGATGAGACAGGCGGATACATAACTCGTTTCGAATAATTATATACGAAGAAACCACTGTAAGATAATCAAATTTGGCGTAAAATGACTCTCGCTAAAGAGTAAGAAATAAAGGGTGGTTCTAAAGAATATCTCCTGAGAGTCACAGAGATGGATTTCAACTGCTCCTGTGGATATTCTACGCGCGATTTCTCGTTTCACGTCCATCCTTGTGAATTATTCATAAAAACGATAAAACTTTCAATGTCGGATACAGGTAAAAAAGTGTCGACAGTCGCAAAAGTCGAGCAAGAAGATCATTACGCTTTTTATTACCGCCTTTAGTCAAAGCTGTCTCGAACTGGAAATATTTACAATATATTAATAGTATATATAAAGCACGATTGGAAAGCTCACTTTCATTCGTATTTTATTGAATTCGATTGTATATAATTATAATTATAATTGCATTATAGATAATTATACATAAAGCATAGTAATATCAGAATAATACGTACTATTAGCGAACTAATAATTATTAATCGTACAATGGTCATTAAAGCTTTTATCTTTGTCGGTATATCCAAAGTACGGATTTCATCTATTTCAATTAATATTATATTAATATTACATAATATTACTAACGTTATACGTTATATCTTTATTTAATATGTTACCTTTTTCATCAATTTTTACGCGAGATATTTCTTTCGAGATAAAGAATCGGTACATAATTTTAAAAGAAAGAACAGATCGCGCGAGAATATGTGCGGCTTATCCTCTCATTAGTGATGTATCAAGTACATGCATGTATGACGTACATACACAATGTGGATTTATGCCTCTCGCTTCCAGCTGGCGACCTAGAAAAGAGGATGCCGATATTCCCTCTGCATAAACCGAATATCGATGCCACGCAAACGGTAAATAAATCAAAAAAATTTGTGAAGTCTATGCATTTCTCGTCATACTAATATAAATTTATGAGCTATATTTTGACACGTGCTCTATTTATAAAAAGAGAGATAGATAGTGACATTCCACTGTAAGAGAATATTTATAAAAATATATATATTCTTTTACATAAAAGAATACATATATCTTTTTGTATATTTTATTATACAATTTTCTTAGAGCTGGCAATAAAACTGACTTGTATTCTATATCACTGCTTATCACAAAATGATTGCCTTACCTACTTAAAAATATAATTTAAAAAGCTGTCAAATTATTGAAACGTTCTTTTTTCTTTGAATCTTCTTTATATAGAATTTTTTCCATATTTCGGGTCACTGTCTTTAGAGATACTACGTTTTACGAATAATTTTTTAAATTGAAATTTTTCAAGTGTGATATTTCGAACTTGATCCTTACTACGAGCTAACTCCGTTATTCTTGCCTTTGCCCATCGCCTTATTATTAATCGCATTTTTCTGAGGTAGCTGTTCTTTAACCAGAATACTTTGCCTTCGTTCATCTTTGAGATGGAAGAGCGATAGTTCTCGTTTGTAACTTTCCTCTATCGCGATCGTTTCTTTGTTTCCGTCAGTGGTGGATTCCTTTCTCGCTAGAAGCCGTTCGGCAGCGATTTATGAATTATTCACGGAATGGGCGAATTATTCACGAGGATGACTGCACGAACGGTCCGCGACACTTAATTGTAGGCAACCGAAAAGCGGGGCAAATCCATAATTTAAGAGGACCTCCCTATCTTCGTCGCGGCTCGCTTGCACTCCGATTGCAACAAAGAATAATATACATGAATGACACGTTTTAATTTCCGTATATTAATTGAAATAGAATTCTTTCTCTATCTTAATATGATGGAAATGATATGAAAACAAATATCGATAGAATGACGTTGTAATAATAATGATGACAACAATGTTTTTGTGTTAATCGCTTCTATACGTAAGATTTTTTATTTTTCAATATTTAATAATCTCTTATTCGTATCAGCATAAATATACTTAGTAAATTATTATTATTATCATTATAATAATAGATATTCTATTATTATATATTATGAGTATAATTTTATTGTAATCATTATAAATTAAAAAAATTTGTTATTGGAGTTTAATAAAACTGTAATCTTTTTTTTAAAAGAACTTAATTGAAGATTTAAATAAAACCGAGGAATCACGTCCTTTAAAACTAAAATTTATATTAAATATTAAAATTTATATAATATTTTATTTTTAGTTATATTTGTTAGAAATCCCGTTTTTCAAAACTAAATTGCATTTTCCTTCGGTTGACATACGAAGACAAATGCAACTGAAATCTCTTCCTTGCAAGTCGCGTAATTGGCGATTATCGAATTTATTTCTTTGTGGAAACTTTCGTGCGATTGTTATTGAACACTCAACTTCCGCGATATCGAGATATTTCTCCCACGAACGTGTGTTATCGCGTGGGCGTAATGTATTACGTTCATTCTCGTATTTATTTCTCATCTATTCTTTATATCACGTTATCATCCTAGTGAGAATAATGTAATGTGTTCATGGCTAATCTTTTGAATATTTATGATTCTTTTATTATTTGATCATTTGATATTTTCAGTACCAAGTAATTTTCTTTAATTACTTTTATGCTAATTATTCTTTGAAAATAGTAGATTATTTCTTAATTTGAACTAAAATATATTTACTAAAGAATTAATATTTAATTCCTTTACAAGTTTTATGTAAAAATTATTTTTCTTTCGTGATCTGAATAAAGTTTTATTCGGTAGTTATCAATAAATCAATGAATCTTTTAATAATTGGTTGTATTTATGTTTTAGCCTCTTCTCTGACTTGAGAAGCCTGGCAGGAACGACCTTGATGAATCTTTTAGCAGCCCTTTTCATGGTTCAGCTGTTGTTCATCGTAGGCGCTGGAGGAGTACAGGTATGTTTACGTTTCTCTAATTTCATTATAGAGATAATTATCTTGTATATACGAGATTTAAATCTTTTCTAAAAAATCCTTTATATATGAAAAATTTACAAATACCTGCTACTATTATAATATATCTTACGTAAAATATGAAATATAATAACTCACACTCTCCAAATATGTTACAAATATTCGGATGATTATTAAAAATCTGTTTGAAAATATGATATCTGACAGAAAGTTTGTTTGAAATATATCATATCTGACAGATTTGAATTATAATGATCATCCAGATATAATTGGAAAAAGTTAGAGCTACGTTGATACGATATTTTTCATTTAAAATTACCTTTAGAGTTTATTAGTGAAATATTTGTATTTCTCCTCCGATTCCTTTTATACAAACATAATGCGAAAATCGACTTAGATCCGTCGAGGTGTAAATTCCGGTGGCTGCTTTTGGTTCTTCCGCTTTCAGAGAGAAGAGAGAGAGAAAGAGAAAGAGAAATTCCGTTTTGTGCTCGGCACATCAGCGAGAGTGCCGAGAAAAGCTTTCGTCGAGACTTCTTCCGTCTAATGTTCCGTACTTGAATCCTATTTAATTAAGCTCCGAGATCCGCAAGCTCGTCTCAAGACGCGACAGATTTCAGAATTCTTTTTTTTCTTTCCTCTGTTCGTTCTTTCTTTCATCCGGAAACATCCGAGGA
Organism: Mycetomoellerius zeteki; assembly: GCF_001594055.1. NCBI lineage: Eukaryota > Metazoa > Arthropoda > Insecta > Hymenoptera > Formicidae > Mycetomoellerius > Mycetomoellerius zeteki. The sequence goes on along the minus strand of NW_017256696.1, from coordinate 1,931,955 downwards.
GCGATGTCAGGCGTCCTCGTACATGAGGATGCCTAACATTGCCACTCGAATTCTCCCGGCGAAATGCGATGCCGGTTACCGTCAAACGGGAGAAAGCATTCCGAATTCTCTCAAGCGATTATACCGCAGGCAGGAGAAAAGTCGTAGGAAGACGTTAGGAAACGTTCAGAAACTCAAAGCGGAAATTAGTGCAGCATTCCTATTTCCAAGTTTTAATTGCGTGTCGGTGACATCACTTTTCACCATCAGCGACAGGATTTGAGCCAAAAATTTTCCTCATTTATTTCCACAGATTTTAATATCGCGTGTGATATTATTAACTTTGTCACACTATCCCGCGATTATTGAATCAGCTATAAATTGCATTTAATGACTTCAACGAGATTAAAACCGCATTATTGGTCGTCCTATCTTTACATCATTTATTAATCATCCCTCTATTATTGAGGTAGACTTTTATAATTATTTTTAATTGGAAGTAATGGGAAGTATATATCAATTAACTTCGCTGATTAAATCTACTGGAATTATACACAGAAAATTTATACAATATTACTATCGAATATCTAAAAAATTATTTCCTATTACAAGCCTTTTCTATAAGCTGTAATTTAAATTACTTAAAATCTGCAATTTTTTTTCTAGAATATAATAATGTAATAATTTTTCTTTTTAGAAACGCACTCAGTTGATATCCTTTGCGAATTTCAGTAAACATGTTGCAATATTTAATTAGTAGTTGCATAATAACGAATGAAAAAGAAAGAATGACATAGAATACCAGTCATCAGTCACAAAAATGTTACGAATATTATTTACTGGCAAAAGTAAATTCATTGCATTCTTCTTGCAGAAATGAAAAACGTGTATATGTCATACCTGCTTTGAAAGGAGCGAACGAGAAGAATTTCTCTTAGATTTAACAACGAAGAAACAAGCGCGTTCTCGTTTCTTCACCTTTACATAACGAAAAGATTCGCTATACTTGCAGTGGTATATTTTTCTTCGTTGAGACTGAGACAAAAGTATATGCGTATGCCGAAATGTATATATAAGCCGAAAAAATCCATGCTGAAATGAGATTCTTTTTAGGTCAAATGTTATTCATCGCAGTTCTGCCGTTGCAAATCGTGGCCTTTGATCTTTTGATATTCTCTCGTAGGATGAATTTCGTTTTAAAAATGTAGGCAAAACATGAGAACCTTTTCATATGTTACTCATCGTAATATATAATTCAAGTTCATATTTTTGGTTTGATATCAATCAATATTCATAGATTCTGTGAAGAATAGAATATCGTAACAAAATATTTTCATATCTGTTTTGCTTGATATCCACCAAAGTAGAAAAAATTCTAACTGAATATGAAATTCTACGTATATGATACGAACGAAATTAATTTTATTTTTTTCGCAATTTAAATAATTTATAATTTATAAATGTATGACAAATTTAATTTAACATCATTGCGTAGTAAATATTTTTTTTAGTTTTCACGGAAGAATTTATTCATTTTTGGTTAAAAATGAAATCTATATGTTATTTTTATTTTATATTACTTTTATTTAATTGATATCATTCATCGGAAATAACCGAATGGTAAAATGTGTAAAATATATTTTTTCATTCTCTAATTTCCTAATTACCGAAAAAAAATAGAACTAATTGGCACTTGAGAACTTCGTACTATCAATAAATGACGGATATTAGTTGAGAGGACGAATAAAAAGAAAATAAGCAGGAAATAAATCGATGATTTTACGCATGAACGGAAAAAGGAGAGGATCGTTTCAGTTGAGTTAGTATTTTTTCTATGTACTTACACGAGTAATGTATCTCATCGTACATTCAGTAGGCGGGAAAAAAGAATCCATCTCAACGAAGAAACATGTACAAGCGAACGTGTTAGATGTTATGAGGTCGAGGTACCGTCTCTTCGAAAGCCGTCCTTTCGTGTAACTTCCTAATTGCGGTCCTGTTTCGTATCAGTACGCAAAGACGAATTTACATTGAATATATAGAACGACGAGCGAGTTTCTGGTGTAACGTTAAACTTGATGCAAATTTGGAATTATATTTCAAAAGATTGATATAACAGTAAAATAGCGTTTCAGTAAAAAATTAATGTAGTAGAAATCAGTTAAATCAGTTAATCAGTTATTATGCACACCATACATCTCGCAATTACCGTAAAATTTTAATAGCGCATTGCATTCTGGAAATTAATAGCTCGCTATACGTTAGAGATTAATTACAATCGAAAATCCTGATAATGTATCGGAGTTACATTAGTTTTCGAGTCATAAATAGGTCAAAGCTAGCCAGTGGTGCGCACAATATGCACAAGTAACTACGCTTATATGTGTACCGATTCATCATTTGTTATTGATTTATTTTCCCAGTTCAGATTATATCGAATTTTTCCTGCTCAGCTAATTTGCATTTTATACGTGCTTGTTATGAAGGTATTACGTATATTGTAGTAATCAGCTAATTTTAACGAGTTGATTATTAGCAGCAAATTTTAGATGATATATACAAATTATATAATTTTTTAAATGTAAATATAAATGATAAATAGCATGTTATTGAATATGCGAGATTACCAGGCTGTCATTCGTGTGACAAGCCATTGTTATCTCTGTGTACAAAATGCGATAATTTTCTATGAATAATTATTTGGTGGATAACATTTATCAATTTACACAACCGATTAACTCCATAATTAATTTGATTCATAAACAAATGTTAAAACGTCAGGAAATGGAAATTTCAAATTACCATTCCGTTGCAATATTTACAATAATTATTTCTTTAACTGATACTTGTTAGACTTATATTTCGCATCGCACTTTGAACTTTTCCTCTTTGATTTAAATGTAATTTAACCACAATTTTCGTGCTGAATAATACGCGCCTCGCCGGATGGAGCGATTCCAGTAAAAAAGCGTGATACTCGATCATTTATTAATAATTAAATTAAAATCAAAGAATAGAATGTTTGATGTAAATTCATTTTACAAAACGTTAAACGTTTCTCGCAACAATAAATCAACTGGTACACAACTTTGGCGTTTGTCCTTTTTTCTTAAAATTTGCTAATAATAGTCAACTCGACAATATCAGCTGATTACTATTGATTACTATAATATTTGTAACACATATTAGATTTCAATCTGAACATTTGCAATTTTCAATTTTTAGAACACACTGTTAAAATATTGTACAGTGTTCGTATAAAATCTTGATATTCTAACAATTAAAGAGTTAACTACAAATAAAAAAGATAAATAAAACTATTAGATTATATACGTTAAAGAGGAAGAGTTATTTTTATATGACATATTTAACAAATATATTGGTTAACAGTTTTCAATATATACTGTTATTAATACACGACTGTTGATAAATCAGCATTTTGAAAAACCGATAACATAAAGGACCTCGCACTAATCCTATATGAAATTGCGGGGTCCTTTGTGAAATAACTTGACATTCTTTTTTATTCGGCAAGATAGAATATCAATAACAATATTTTCCGCCGACAAGACAGATGCAATGAGGAAGGGAGGAGGAGTTTATTAGAGACAGCAAAAACGCTTTATCATACTGCGTGACGGAGATAAATCTCTGTCTGTTGTAATTTCGCGACCGTCACGAAGCAATTCGGCTTTATTGTTACCCACCTTAGATTCGTGAAGAGGGACGAAAAATAAATTCAACCCATGAGACCTCTCGCATATTTTCTTGATCCCGATTTCGAACAATTTTGACACACGGTGCTCGTTTCTGCGGAAATTGAAAAATATAAGAGAAAACAGAAGCAACAGAGAAAAAAGAAAAAGGAAAAATCGATTTATCAGTTTGAAGCGAGTACTGTAAAATAAACAATATACACAGATAGCTAAAAAAGTTAAGATAAACATTGCAAGAATATAATATAAATATAAGTAAAAATCAGCATGGAAGAAACGAAAAAAGTAACACGAAAAGTTAGCCCTTTTTTATTTTATCCGGATGTAATTAAAAATTGTTTTTATTATAATTAGAAGAACACAGAAAATTTTGAGATCCACTTATAAAAAATATAATAGAAAACAATCTATGAATATTATTAAGATTTTATTATAAAATGAATAGGAATTTGAAATAAAAAGAAAAATTCTACACTTTTCTAATGTTATCTGCTATAAATGATATAAGAACCTCTAAATATAAATTTTTCCTTTTTCTTTCTGTTATTGATTATCCAAATATATTACGCCATGCAACTTTCATGCTCATGTTGTGTTTTACATTCTCACGGCGTTTTCGGTTCTATCCAATGGAGCAGTAGTGCATTCCGTGTGCGCTTCGCAATCTCGATATATCGCCGTCCAGCATTAAGTCAGACACGTTTACGAGCTCCGTACCGCAGCTAGAAATGCTGGCAGGCGAGATAAAGTCTAGTGTGTGAGATAACGTTTCGTCCGGAATTAAAAGGTACGAACGGGAGGGATATTAATCCATCCTAATATTCCTAATGTTTTCCCCAATTTATTTGAAGTTAACAGCTATGTTTGTACGTTAATACATCAGTATTAACGTCGGTATATATATATATATATATAATATATTGACATCACGAAAATTTTATTATGAAGGTATACTGAAATATTAAATTAATCGATATACTTTTACAATATTTAATAGATTATAATTAATATATTTTATGTGAAAATTATAAAATATAAAATTACTTACAATCATAAATTATTAAAAATGTAAATAGATATATTAATCTATAATTTCATTAATAAAAATATAATATATAAATTAAATATTAATTCGGAGATATTAAATAGTAATATGAATATCGATGTCTTTATTTTTGTTACAAGAAAATTATCGGTTAAATATCACTATAAATCAAGATTCTATAAAAACATCATCTGTGCATCTTATTTAATCATCTGTGTATCCTATTTAGTAATAAACACATTTTGTGTTTATTACCAAAAATTGTTTAATGTTATAAATCTGTTGAAAATGGTATTAAAAATTTACATACGCGGATGTACATAGCTTGAAATTGTAAATTCATGGTGAAAACAATTCTTGCGCCAGAATATTCGTGCTAGGAGAAGATTGATAGCGAATTCCACGGACTCGGACTTGTCAGTGATGTACAACTCGCCATCCCGGATGATATTAAAGGTTATTGCTTAAGCTGGCAAGTTTAATAACGCGCGCGTTAAATCACTATAATTAGTACGATTATGCGTATCACAGAAAAGCATTGTCTCTGCTATATTTAGAAATTTGATATATCGTCCACAGCATTAAGTGGGACGCGCTTCTGAAGGTTGGTTTAAGGTTGAGAGTAAAACGGGGATTAAGTAAATCTGTCAGTATAAGCAGTACCAGAAAATTTTAATATCCGATTGTTTTAAAATTAAATTTAATGAAATACAATATATTGTCTGTATTGATACATTACGAATAATATATGCGGATTGTTTTGAATGGAATAATAAAAAAAAGAATTAAAAATTATTACATAAAAGTTTGATTATCTTTTGACAAATTTTAAATATTTATTTTATGAAACATCTTGTATACTTATTTATCGTTGTAAAACAAGCTATGAGAATGTGCTTTTGTAGAAAGAGCCTCATAATATTTCGGAGAAAAGCATATAATTTACGGTGCGAGGGATGTATAATAATTTGGTTGAAACTAGGCGTTGCAAGTTTTTTTCACATTAGGACGCGCTAATTTTTCGTTACGTTAAATTACGAAAAATGCGGAACTAAAATTTTCTTGAAATTTGCAACCGACCCGAAATTTCGTCAGCGCACGGAAATTCACTTTAGAGAAGGTGTTTACGGAGCGGCGTAAATCATGATCAACTGCCAGGACACGTTGGTTTCGTTGGTTTCGATTCGTCCTATGGCTCCTGCGGAGTAAAGTGATTTTCGCGGCGAGTCTTACGGTTTATGGGAACAATTCTACGGAGATTTGTCCCGAGATAACGGAGAAAACCCCAGAGAGAAATCTAACCTGAGCGACACGGATTGGGAACGTCGCGACGCCGAAAACGTGTGTAAGAACTTTGCATCGTCTGTCCTCGACACGTGGAAATGGAAATGCAACTGCTATATACCGACTGAGGAAACTCGCGTCCTGTCGGAAAACTAAGTTGCTTCTCCTGGGAGATCACTGATTCGAATTTGCTCGATAACTCGAACGATATAGGTGTATCTGGCAAAGGCAAAACTTTTCAAGAAGGAAAAGAAAATAAAACACAATATATGTGCGAATATGAAGATTTCCTACTTAAGAATTAAATTTAATGAAATAATACAACAATTAAGATTAATGAAAAATTAGTGTTAATTAATCTCATTTTATCCATGCATTACAAAATAACAGTTATTTAAAATTTTTATTTTACTTCTGAATTATTTACTCTGTAGACATACATATACATATTAGCACTCCAAAAGTATTATATATATATGATAATCATGTAGTATTATTATTTGATATTGAAGAAGAGAATCAGCTGGCACGAAATAAGTTTCAACGAAGTTTCCTCCCTCTCTTTCTTTTCTCTATTTTGAGACTGCGTGAAAAGACTAACGAGGATCTCTACCGGTTCCACTGAGTAGTTTTTAATTAAGCGCGAAAATGGTCGAGAGACAAAGCGGCGGCAACTTACGAACGGTAATGAAGCTCTTAGATCAACTTGCTCTTCTCGATGCCGAGCAAAATAAAATTACTGATCAGAATAGGAAATCAATCACGTATCCCTTCTCCCTCCTACCTTTAGAATACGAATTAAAGCCACGACCTAAATGTAACTTTTGCCCTAAACTCCCACGCAAGCTCCGTCGATCTTAGATAATGGCCTGCGAAAATCGTGCGGATCTCGCTGCATAATTTATGGTAACGTAAGTTTTCCCTCGATGGCGAACATATCTTCTATGACTGCGATCCTTTTAACCTCATTAAATACTATTGCTCCATTTTCAGAACTGTTGAATGATTTGAAACTCTCCGAAATTCTATCTTGAATTTCAAAGAAAAAGAAAGGATGAAAAAATAGATCGCGTTGAAGTATTTTTCGCGAGATAAAAGCTCACTAAGAGAAATGATTTTATTATAGGAACAAATCAAGGGAAAACAAATATGATATTTGTTAAGAAAACGATCGATTAGTTACTATTGCAAATTAATTATTTCTCATTCGTCAATGTAACAAATAATTAATAGTATCGCTAGCAAATAAAAGGCTCATATATATATATATATATAGAAGGCGTAGATGGTCGTAGGATCTCAAATCGTAAGAAAAATTGACCAATTCTAGTCAAGTATTCTCCCTATATTTGATCAGTTTCCTACGACTTAAGATCCCACGATCATCTATGGTAAACGATCCTAAAGTCTATCCAAAAGATAGGTTTATAGGTTCTATATAGTTTGCTTCTATTACTAATAATTAGTTGGTATAGCAGATTAGTAGCAATCACATCAATTTTGTTGTCACATATTTACCGATCACTTGTTAAAGGTATAACTGGTGGCTTGTTAAACTAACAAAATCCTTTCTCTCAGTGTTCTCCTTGTTTCCAATTGTGTTTACGTTCATTTTAATTAAAATGATTTACTCCGATAAATGCATCTACATTTATACGTTTTTTTTAACGATTGAGTTAAAATTCAATTAAATTTGATTTAGCTAGAATCTAATCGAGGAATGTGATCCCCGCAGTACTATTCATGCTTATTATTGTTATTCAGAAACAAAGCGTTGCATTGTTGCATTATACGTCGGTGCATTTTCTCACCGACGCGCGACGTGTCAGGGGCGCGAAACGCGTAGCCTTGTTATCCGCGCCAGTTATCGATTACACCGAGCTTTGTTGCCAGGGATTTTTAACAATAAGGGCCTGTCGGCACGCCTGCAATTTAACGATTGGCTGACTGACACCTCCATATGCATCTCACGGTGGGCGCGCGAAAAATTACAGGAGAATCGCGTTGTAAAACGCGATGCGGTTATGTGGGCGATTTAAAGGGTGCATGTATTTTTATTGCACGATAAAATATACGGGACTGTTATCAGAAATATGTCATATGAGTGGATTCGATTCGGACTTTGCGATAAAATGTGATAAAAAGATTTCAACCTCCTTGGTAAATAAATTACAAATTTACGAGTTCACGTCTTTAAAAATTATAAATCGATTTTAAATCGTTTTTATTACCAAAGCAATCGATTCTGTCTACATCTATTATGATTATCAATAGAATGTTCATATTTTCACGTCTCTCTGCAATTTGCGCTGCCACGAAAATCTATTTTCTTCTTGCGTCTCTTCCATACATTGTGTTTATTCCATACATTTCATTTGATTTCGCATTCATGTTAAGAATGCTTTTGCTGAATATCGTATTCTCATTTTGAAGGTAAATAAACCAAGTTGCCGAAAGTGCTTTCTGACGAACAACAAAAAATTTCAATCGCAAGCAAACGTTTGAAACGGTATTCATGCCGAGATAATTGGTCGCGGTTTCGTAGTTGCGTGATTGGTACAGTGTAAATAAAACTCATCTCTTTCACTCGCGATATTTTTTGAAACTCGCTGTTTTTTCGATATCCATATATCTAAAGTTCGCCCAATTTGCGCCTAACGCGAGTCGCTTTTTTCCCCCGTGTTTCCATCGTTTACGTGAATTGTACGTGGCAAAATTGTACTGAAAATCCGCATTGCAGTAGACGCGCTTTCTGAACTGGCGAGCTGTACGAATTAATAAAGACGTCAAGGATTTTTATTATGTGTCACTATATTTGTATATATACTCGTGTGTGTGTGTGTGTGTGTGTGTGTGTGTGTGTGTGTGTGTGTGGTGTGTTGTTACAAAACATCGTTGGATATCTATGAATTATTTTTACTTTTTGTTAAATCTTTAAAATAATTGAAAAATAACACTCCAGTCTAAGCTATCGCGATTAATTGATAATAATAATAATTGTTAAATTGTACGATTTTTAAGTATGACAGTAAACTCATGCAATGTAATATTTGAATTTTACTCAAATGATTCGTGTTATGCGAGTCATACATCTTGGATTTGTCACTATAGTCGAATAAATAAGCCATTTATTCAAATATTATGGCTTTTCTAGATAGTGCTGTACGTATATGGTCTATTATAATATTCACTATACGATTTTATAGTGTATAATATTCACTATATAAAGAAGATTTTTCACTAAGAATTTAAGACTGCATAAGTAAGAAGTGTACACGCATATCTTGTTCCAACATCTTTAAATATCTGATACATTAAATTATTGTAGATATTTTACACTAATGTTTCAGAATTGTCTTGAAAAATAGCATCCGATTAAGCGATTAAGAAAAAGAACTGATTCTCGATGAAATCTGTGTCTGAAAATGAATTTATTCAAACACGTGTAATGTACAGTCTGTACATATTCATAAATGCACACGATCTCGTCCAAGTATCTCGTGCATTACCTCGATGGTGCGCGAAGGTTTCTTGCTTCGTTTCATCGTAACGACCGCTTTTTTACGGCGACTTACATTCTTGCGCGGTCACGTCTCGCCTGTAAGGTGGTTCACGACGTTCCGCTCTCCTTCATCGAAACTTTCCCATCTCTTTCTTTATTACACCCTTCAGTGATCGCGCCAGTGCACCGAGTACACCGGCTAGTTAATGCAACAGTGGCGTTGCAGAAACGCTCCTCATCGCTTATCCTTGCTACCATTTTTATAACTATGCGTCTGAAGATTTTCATAATTTCGGACGATGTCTTTTTTATAAAATTACTTATATTTGTTACTCTCTACAAAATATACATATTATATATATATATTATATATAATATATTTTATAAAATAATATATATATATATATACAGTTATTGTTTTTAAAAATGTACATGTATATTTATAATTTTTAAAAAAATTGTATAAGATTATTATGTAAAATTCAGCATAAAATTTAGAGTAAATACAAAAATAAGTACATGGATAAAGCTAGTTAAGACATCGCCATCGTATATTTTAGGAATATTTTACATCAGCCTGTTCTACTTTCCGAGTAGTGGCGATTTTTTAACGTCACTACGATAAATATTCACTACAAAAATGAAAATGATCGGCGCAAAAGTCGCAGCATATGTATTCACAAACGATCTCGCGTGTGTCAGAAAGTTCGTTTCCATCGAAATCTCATTTTATGGTCGTCAACAACGTCACAAAAAATTCATTCGCGCGATATTGTTGCGAAAACGTTTGCGAGAGGTGATGCTGCGTTGTAAAGAGATAGCTTTTAACGGGTTGTGAGTGTCACGGAGTTCTCAATTTGACATAGAAAGAAAATTGCTATATGTTCGATATTATATTTGGAATTTAAAAATAAACATTCTGACTAAAAGTAACGAGACATTTATAAATTCACTAATTTTAATTTTAGCTAGTAAAATAAGGAAAAGGAAAATTATATGTTTCAATTCCATGGATTTTACTTTGACAAAATTTTAACGTAAGATACAAAGGAAAATTTAATAGTCCGGAAATTATGATTTTAACAAGAGTGCATACATGTAAATAGAGTAAATAAATGCATTTAAATTTTTTATTGTGTATGATATAAAAACAATTTAAGGGATAAATTTATATCCCTTTTCATAGAGGTTATTTTATTCAATAAAAACCAACTAACTCTTATAAAATCATTTTACCACTTTTCATGCTTTTTCTTTTGATGTATATATACTTTTTATATTTTATATTTTTAATTTATGTATATACAAAGAATTTGTGTTAGAGAAGAATATAAATTATTAAGTAATATACATATATTATACATATAATACAATACAATATAATACAAAAAATTATAAAAAAGAATACAAAATGTATGATTTTATTGCTTTGGATTTTTTCAACATATGAAAATTATCTTTTAACGTAGCATAACATGAAAAAAGCTAAATCATATTATTGAAATTTACGATATTTATTCCAAGTATGTGTCTAAGTATTGACGATATATCTACAAATAATTTTATTTACATAACAGAGTTACATAATTATCCATATACAATTACAGAAATTATTTATGTAATACAAACAAACGCGTTCAGAAAGTTGTTACTGAATTTATTGATGATTGAATATTAATCAAATTATCAAGCGATCTTTAGCTTGATGCACGTTCTATCAATTTTATATAATTTATAGACAAGTCCTACATAAAATAGGATATATATATATATATATAGATTTATGTATGCCTCTAAATTTATAATATATGAGTTAATTTATAACATATTATAATAATATAAAATTGCAATAATATAAAAGTATTACGAATATTTCATAATTGAAGAAATAAGCATTACTCGTAAGAATCGTGATAAAATAATAATTATAATTCCTGTCATGCATGCAAAGTTACGTCAAAATTAGAATTTTCAGTGAAGAATTTTCAGTTTGACGAATTGTTAGTAACAAAGATATACACGCAATAATAAAAACTTCAGTAAGTATAATAATCTTTCTTGACATTTTTGGTAAAGAAAAATGTATTTTAAATTTATTATTTACATTATTAATTAAGATCTTAGTGTCTGAGATACCTTTACGTTAGCTCTTTGTTTATTGCTCTTTATATAAATAATAAAGGAGCGGTGTGTGCTACTTTATCGTTTCTTGAGAGGTGCCCTGCATCATAGGAAAAGAGAGAGAGAGAGAGAGAGAGAGACATGTTTAAGTCGACAACCTTTATCGAGGACATTTACGTTTTTTAACCACATCGTCGTCGATGATTCAGCTCGTGCGGAAGCACGTGCTCGGTGGTAATTAATCGATAATTAATAGATGAGGGCTCATTTACTCTCATACACTCACTGCTCCGTTTAGGTTCTGGTCGTGGCAGACGAGACGACGGCCCTTTAATTAGCAGGTGACTTCATCGAGAGGATATTTTTACGTCCGCAAATCAATTTATCCCCGTACGAAGGTATATCGGTAACTGTGCCACGCTATAAATCGCACCGCCTAGCTTCTTCTGGTTATCTTATCCTCTTCTTGAGAGATTTAGTGAAGTGCTGTGACTCAATTTTTTATTCAGCTTCTGATTCAATGCTCAAATTGCGTCCAGTATTTTCTGGTACGATATAATTAATAATACAAGTAGCTGAAATACGAAATTTTTCTTTTAAAAAACATTATATTTCTATCGTTAATCATCAAACTATGCAAAAAATACATACTTTTTTAAATACAGTTTTGTATAATATTCAATATTTAAAATTTCTAATATTCTTTTATATATTGGTATTATTAACTTAATGAAGAGTCTGGACATTTTCTACGTAAGGCTTTTCGTTGTTTATATAATAGGTGTATTATCCAATAAAAAATTTGTTTACTATAAAATTTTTAGGGCCTTCGAATCGCGCTGTCGAAATGATTACGATACGTGATGACCCATGTAATTCCAGAATTCACTTGCGGATAAGCTGCCAATTCAATGACAGAGATTTCAGAAGTAAAGCCGGAGCTTTATTCCTGAAACCGCGCTTTGTTCTCGAGTTGCGTTAAAAAGCGTCGCAGATACGAGTCTGGCCGATAATGTGGATTAATTGATACACCGCGACCTGAGTCGTTTGGTATGAGAGATGCTTTTAACAGGCAAGCTAATTGCTTCATCAGGAGAGAAGTTCGGTCTCTCATTCTCTCTTTCTCTCACCGCAATTCTGGTTGCAACGGTCTTTTTCCGGTGTCCATTTCCGCTGTTCATCCGATCAAACGCAATGCCGGGTGGATGAAACGGTTAATTCGCAATCATCGATATATCATGTTTCGCAATATATGCTCGCGGTTCGTATTTCCGATATCATCTCTAGAGATCTCGTCACCTCATTATCTGGATTACATAACACATAATCCATCTAGTCGCTGCGATCGATTTGCCTCCTATAAAGTTGTTTATAATGATAAGCTATAATTTAATATGTTTATCCAGAAAGAATTATTTTGCTGAAATATTTAACTAGAAACATTTAACTAGATACAAATCTGAAAATAATTTTGTTGCATTAGCAAAATAATTATATAGGAAACTCAAGCATATTGAATAAAAATTGGATATTCTTGCAATCAGCTGGAATGTCCTACATAATTATTTTGATAGTTCAAAAAAATTATTTTCAGATTTGTATTTAATTAAATTTTTAGATACTTTTCATCAAAACCATGTTGCAATATTATATATGTATAATTGTTAATATATATAATTTTAGTTTGTAAATATACAATTAAATATAAATATACAAATAAATATAGGATTATCTCTTATTACTTATTTTAATACTAAAAGTACCAATGTTTCTTACTCACTGAAAGGATTAAACGAATAAATTAGTTTGAAAGTAAATGATAAAATGATGAAAAATATTTCAGAATCCTATCTTTTATAGATATAAGAAATAAGATATTAATCTAAAAAATAGTCAATAATGATCATTGAGCACTTTTAGTGTTAATAGATATTACAGAGATTATTACACACATTACATTTAATATAATTTAATGAATTAATTGTATGTAAGTTTTTAAATATTATAGTTATGAATATTCAACTTCAGTATATATGTTCAGTCTTACAAATATAATATCAGAGAATACAAATTTGATTGATACATCGCGATAGACATGTCGTTTACAAGAATTACAATAAACTATTGAGATAAATTCTTTTCTTATTGGAGAACGGTTTTCGTCGTTGTAAATGCGAATCGGTTCGTGGATTGCATGCAAAAGGATCGCCGAGCATTACCATCTATCTCGGATAAGCTTACATTAAAAAGTTCTCCAAAGCTCGGGTTATCATAACGGGAACATAAATTTGTGCATCCTACAGTGAAACTTTTGTTCTTTCATATATATGCGCTGTTTACGGGTTGCAAAATGAGAGCCATATTTAATTCCCAGTTGCGCAATTTTTGTTTCATATAAAAGCTGCGGATAATAATATTCCAGCGGCTCTATTGAAAAATTCGTATTCAGCGAACGTGAATTGATTTTAAAACTAATAATTACAGAGAGGGGTTAAACTCTTTAATAAGAAAACTATATTCCGAGATGGATAAAGTTTACAATATAATTAAACTTTTCATACTGCTTCAGTATTGTAAGTGCGACAATAATATTGTTCAGCTGGAAACTAAATTAAATCAAGATTTTGAATAATCGACAGACTCTCTACGATTATGAAAACTTTGATAATTCGTAGACATTGTCACGAAGTTTGTATAGCGCAATCAATTCTACTTACGTCATAAAAGTAGGAGGAGACGGCGAGATAAAAGTGTTCGTTAAGGTATACGCAAACACAATTGAGCTTTCGAGAATAATTGATTTCAAAATAAGCCGCTACTGTTCTTCGATTGTATATCGACAGCGCCATTTTTTTTCTCTTTTTTTTCCTTTTCTTTACTACGCGACAGTGTCCGAGTTGCGCGTGTGACACGCTTTATTGATTTTGTTATCGCTAATGCGAGCGCATCGCAGTGGAATCGTGGGTGGTGTTCTTTTTTTCGTAAAGTGTGTGTTACACGTTCTCTCCGCGCGTGTTTCATTATCCCCGCAGAATATTCATGTTTTCCACGCTCTCGTTTATTCTCTCTCTGTATTTATTCCGGTCAGTTTTTTTGTTTGCGAACATCCGCAAATACATTCGCTGCGGAAAATTATTCTTTTGATTCAATATTCACATTTTTATGCCTTTTGCATTTTTACAATCGATTATCGATATTTTAACAACGTTAACAACTTTCAGAATTTCAACAATTATACATCTGAAATTTATATCGGCGGTTTGTACACAATTTTTCAATTGTTCATTGAATTTAAAGTATTTTATACATATATGAAAATATCATTCTCAAGAATTGTTTTGCAAAAGATTCTTTGCTTTTACGAAAACCTTTTCGCAAACCTTTTTCGTTTCATGGTTGAAAAGTTGTATATAG
Organism: Mycetomoellerius zeteki; assembly: GCF_001594055.1. Taxonomy (NCBI): domain Eukaryota; kingdom Metazoa; phylum Arthropoda; class Insecta; order Hymenoptera; family Formicidae; genus Mycetomoellerius; species Mycetomoellerius zeteki. The sequence goes on along the minus strand of NW_017256696.1, from coordinate 1,916,894 downwards.
AAATAAATATTTTCTTTCTATACGGTAAGATTCTTTAAGGAATTTCTCGTTACGCAAGTAGAGAATGTTTTCTTTCTAAGGATATCTTTCCGGGAAAAAAGAACGAGATTGCTCCTTTGTAGAATAGAAAAAGTTTTTGTATTTAAAGGCCAATGCGATCCGTTTCTTTTTCAATTTCGGAAAAGCGTCACCGTAGATTCCAGCTTTTTAATCGTAAAGTTTTTGAATGTAACGAGTTTGTTCATAGGTGTAGAAGCAAAATTGGAAACCACGCGGATGATAATCAAGCGTGGCGCGCTCCACCAAGAGTGTTTTTCCGATGTTTCTTACTACACATGTACTCGCTTCTGCGAGTAACTACCGTCAAGTAAATTCCCGCTTCCCGACGGTATAATGAATCACGACGTGGACCCGCGTAATCCCAGAGATCGGAAAATTATTTATGACCGCGCGAACGAACTTAATAACCGGTGACGGCGACATCGATGTAGAAAAATCGTCAGTCTCAGAGATCTCATTAATCTTTCGTTGCAGTTTTATATTCGCGCCGTGATTTTTATTCGCGCATAAATCTTCTTTCCCTTTTTTTATCGAAAAGTTAATGATGCAACGTCATTGTCTCTGAATATCGGGAAATGAATTGAATCCTTATATCAACGGTGAAACTTAGAAAGAAAGTCTTAAAGAATGAAAAAATTTTTTAGCATTCTGGAACTTGTTATTCAACGCGCAAAATCCTTTTCTGGAACTTGAATACATTTACTTTTTTTCCTTCATTGAAAAATGGTCCAAATTTGGTCTTTTTTTCTATAGGAAAGGATATTTATGTTAACTCGAAAGATTCCTTACAATTTTTTGGTGGGAAAGAAAATATAAGCGTAATACGGAAGATTAGATTTTCGGTTGCTTTCATTTAGGCGAGTTGTTACATGAAAGTCTGTTGGGCTAATTTATATTCGAAAATCTTATTACCCGGTATTCCGGAGTCGAAGCGAAACTGTTAATTCTTATTATTAAACACATGCGCACGCAGACACTGCCGACGAGGATAGTGCAATATAGAGGAAAACCAATTTGTTTCGGACGAGTACTGAGAACGTTGTAATACGATAATTTGCAACTCCCTGTGGATAAGCGAAAAATTCTTGCACGAAAAAAGCAACACGTATAGTGAAAAACAAAGAATGTTGAATAACACAATTAACCCATTTTCCAGAGCTATTATATATTTATTATACGATGTAAATAATGTTTTTATAGTCTAAAAATTTTATATTAGAATTTATATATATTATCATAATTTTTTATTGCACAATAACTCATAATATAGTGATTTATATTATATAAATAAATAAAATTTTGCTAGAAAGTTCTTATTAAGTTTTTTTATTTAAATAAAATTTTGTATAGATTTCATTTTTTTAATCGCTAACGTAAAAGAAGTTTGTTCTTTAAATTGCACATTATTCGTTTATTGATACATTCCTGAGGGAAAACGCGTTTCGTCCGTCGCGCGCAAAATCCTCTTTAACGAGACCATCGTGAAAACACAATACTGATGTGAAGGGAAACATCCGGTCGCTTTTCGTATGTGAAACACGTATCGAAGTATTTTGTATGAAGGAGACAGAAAAATAGAGGGTAAGGGAAGAGGAAGGAAAACGACATTTTGCGTTTTTGTTGTAGGACAAAGAATAAATTCCTTTGTTTTTGCGCTTTCTATGCTCCCGCATATTTTCCTAATGGCCCTCAGATATACACGTACGAAATAAAAGCTGGATTTTCTATCACCGTAACTCGAAGGTTCTTGTATTTCTTTCGATCAATACAACTTGAGTCAAGAAAGTAATAGTTCTATAAACGCATACACGCACCAAAAAAAAAATAAGATGAAAATTTTAGTAGATCTTGTTCTGATAAAAAATTAATTTTGCAAATTTAATATTGAAAATATATCTGTTCTTTCTTTCTTAAAATTGGAAACTCCATTTTTTTTATTACCAGAGTTATATTCTTAGTCAACAGGCTTCTACGTTTTCTGTTATCTCTTTTGCAGGCAAATAAAATTCACGAGTTGAGAGTTTAAAAATTGTCAATTGAAAGTTGAAAACACAATTGTTGTTACTTTATAGAAGCAGACATTGTTCTCTTCCTGTGAAAGAGTACAGCTGTTAAAACCTGTACATATAACTAGAGCTTTCTACTCGCCAAAAAATATCACGTATTCGATTCTCGAAAGCATGATACACGGGGTTTGCAAGGCGGCTTACATTTCCAATATTAACTTCCCTATAATCCTCGTCAGGAGAGACACGGCTTACATCGATCACATATATCCATCTGTACCCTCTCGAGATTGAGATCGTCGCGCGATGAAAAGTCCTCGCGCGGAAAGGACATCTTTCCCTTATCCGTATTTTATCTGCGAATATGCGAAATTGAAGATTCAGAGATAGTAATTTATTTCCTTACGCAGGCAATGGAATCAGGCGAAAGCTCTATCGGTTTTTTTCTTTCAGCGGCTACTATCGAGAAGAGATAAAATTTGAGAAACGTACATTTTTTCAAATCTAAATTTTAAACCCTCCTTTTTTCGGCCTTTATTAATTTTTCATCGTTTTATAAGCTTTATGTGCTAGCATATAGTTTCCCTCTATTTATTTTTATCTCAATTTTTTAAAATATTGTTTAAATAAAATTATTATTTAAATTATAATGAATAACGTATTGTAAAAAATTTAGATAAAATTTAATTATCTTTTATTATTTACTTAAATTAGTAGTTGTATTATTTAGTTGATCAAAAGTAATATCAATCATCTTTCATACATTGTTCGTAAAAATTCCTGGAAAGACCATTTCCAATATTTTACATCAGTGAGAAATATTATAATCTGTACTATGTTCAATTTTAAATAGAGGAATTAGAGGATTTGGAAACGGACAGTAATATCGTTTTACCCGTTTTTAATAAATGGGCAACTCGTACTGCGAAATAAAAACTTTGCCAATTACAGTTGCGACGAAACGGCAAAACGGTACTCGTGGCAATGCAGCCGTTAAAATCTCACGATAATTCCACACACTAGATAAAACATTCTGATGAATGATCACTATTTCTCGAATTGATACGAATCGTTTGACCAATTCGCTGCGAATTTTTTCTAAATAAAAATATCGAAACATCGATGGCTTTTATTTTAACTTACGATCTGCAGAGATGAAATATGTTTTGTTACAAATATACAATTATAATTTATTTTTTATTATATTTTTAAATATATTTTATAATATATTCAATTTAGAAAAATTATTTATGTCTATATTTCTATAGCATTAAAATATATGATACGAATATGCGCGTTTAATTAATATCTATAGGCTTCTATCCATAATCTTCTTTTCTGAAGTCATTTCAGAGAGGAATCGATTTTCGTTGAGGACGAGATCAAATCTTATCGTCCAACATCCTATGTAGCCCTCAGACACGAGGATAATCCAAAGATTACTCACGTACTGAAAGACGACCAAGTCGAGCTTTCACATGCTTTTCGACCGTCTCTTTTACTATCATGCGTGTGACGCACTTTAAATAACGCAGCTTTAAATAATTCAGGATTCTTTAAAAGATTTTTTATCCTCTCTTCGATATTTTTTTTAATCCCATCTAGAATACTTTGTTCGATCAATTGGGGATTTCAATAGACTAGTTCAGTCTATCTGGATTTTACGCGAACTCGTCGAAAGCCACGGTGATTTGCGCGAAAAGAGAAAAGAATGATTTCAGTGGTAAAGGTACAAATAAAACACTCATCGTGGAACTGCAAAATAGAAAAAAAATGACATTGCTATTTTATCACATTTTCAAAACTTCGTGCATATTTTAAAGTTTAGGTCTGTAATTTAATTCTCATGCTATCAATTGTCGAGACACATAAAAAAATAATTCTCTCGTTGATTTTTACTCATATAACATTTAATGTAATATCATTTAAACTATAATGATATTTATACATGATAACTAATAGCTATTATTGTTGATTTAATAGATTTAACGGATAATTGAAGGTTGAAAATTGCAACAGGTAAAATTACAGGGCAAAATTTTGCCTGAGGTAACATTTTTGCCCGAAAGATTTTATTTTTTATAAAAATATTTGTTTTACGGGAAAAAAATGTTTTTACGGTAACATTACTATGCCATATGCATTTGCGAAAAATATTTTTGAGAAAGTGATATTTCGCGACATGTGTGTTTCATACCATTGATATGTTAGACTCCATACTCGAGTTACACACCGTTACAGTCGTGTCTTTCATTTAACTCGATACCGTTGCCAGTTTGAAATTCAAGTCTCTTTTCATCGTTAACCTCATTAACGCGATCCGGAAGCCCACGTTAGCTTCCCGACACCCGCAATAAAACATTTTTCCTCACAAGATGGCGCCATTCAATAAGGCCAGATTCCTCCACTTTACGGCGGCAAACACAACTATGACTGGAATTGTACGCTCCAGTCGACATTTCGGAAATTATTTCCAGCAACGTTTCTGACATTTTCGCAGCTGCAACCATATGAAACTAGTTCGTTAATGTTTCACGCCGGCAACAATAACACGATTCTCGGGGAGACGAATGTTGTTTCATTATGTGCGAGAATTCATTTCAGCGCGGTCGTGTTGTTGTAAGAATGATTCGTCATGCCGCAACTTGGTGATATTATTGAGTCAAATTAAATTGCGACAACAATAACTGCGGTTGCATGCGTACCGCAACTTCTGTCTCGAAACTACTGTTTGAATTGTATCCTTCGTGAAATAATTCTCGAGGACTGGCACAAGAGTTTATTGAATTCCGAAACGAAAATTTGGTCGAATAAGAATGTTGCCCGACAACCGGGAGAAATAACTTGAAACTTTACATCGCGGTGAGTTTCGTATGTGTTACGAATTCGCGTTATAACGAAATTCCCTAAGAGAGTTCTCGTATATCGAGACTCGAGAAAGCGAAGATAAACTGTGTTATATTACTTCGCTGCGGTATTTTGCCCGAAATACTAATAACATAATTTGATTTTGCTCATGCACAGTTCAATCGTTCGCGTAAATGCAGAATTAAATTTTATGTTTCACGTAGAAAATATTTTTCATCTGTTGGAAAGGAGACTCTTGGATAGAATAACAATCGAATAGTGATTACCAATTCGCGAAAAAAATTGCATACGATAAAAAATTGTTTTGATGTAAAATGGTTTATTTAAAGTCAGTGCATTTTACTTTTGCGCTTTAATTAAAATTCTAATTTTATTTTATACTTGGATACGAGTGATGTACGAATTTAGTTGACATTCTAAATGTTATTCGACGGCCGATCTGAATAAGATGAAAATGGGACGGCACGGCGGAGGGTTTAATGGTGCGCAAGAATTGCAGAGGAATATCGTTTGAAGACGTATGTCCATGTAAAATCTGTCCTCTGACGTAAATCGTTGGTTCGCTCGATGCAATTTCGCTTTGCAGACTGGCCCTTTGTATCCAGGCGTGAGCTGCGAATTCCAGAAAGGCATCCGCGCGCACTCACCAATTTATTTCCATTTCCGTTTCGATGCGCGAGCACGTACGATTGTTGCGACCGTGTATCGACGAGAGAAGTATCGTATGCGACGGAGTATCGTTTAATACGAGAAAGTCCGCAGCGATTTCTCTTTTAGCGTCACGTTGCAGCAAATAGTTTATTTGTTAAAAATGAATACTGATTTTATATATATATACACACACACACACACACACACACCTTGAAGAGACTCTTGTCAATTCATTTTAATTACAAGAGAAAATGTAGGATGTTGCAGCAATCCGTCGCATAATGATGATCCAAATTTATACTGGAATATATACATATCTTAATGAGAAAATTATCACAGATTTTAAGTTTACATAGCAAAATTATCATAAATTTATTTCAATATTTATCTATAAAAATAAAATATTATCTAAAAATAAAAATCACGTCTAATTTGATTGAAGTGTTGTAATTCCAAATTTTTTATTTAATTTTTCATTTCATCAAATTTCTTATCAAAAGATAAATTCTATTTCCAGAAATTCTATTCTATTAATTTAATTTTATTTCCTGGCTGAGGTAATATTTTTCGCAATAAGTTTTTTACTAAATTAATTTAGGGGAGATTATTTCATATACAGGAATGTTCGAACGTTTCGGCGCATAGTCACATCTCAGATTAGATAATTAAATTAAAAAATTAAGAATATGTATTATATATTCATAACATCTAACTTTGATCGATTATTGGCGTTCTTTATATTTATGTTTAATTTTATTGTTTCGGTTCCTGAAAAAGACCCATGTTCTGACCTGAATTATTGTGGGATAACAATTAATTGTAATTATTTAGCTTTCAAATTGGTTACAATAACATGTTAGCTATTATTTCATATTATAACGACGTTAAACGGATTGCGTGAAATCGAGAGAAGTTTATTTTGAACCAAATTTCATGGTATGTGTGTGTGTGTGTGTGTTTTACATAGCTGTTGCGGGAAATTATTTTAGCTGTGAAGGTATTACAACGAGGATATTAAGAGCTTTCATACATCATTACTACACAATAATACTAATGCCACGCTATTTATCCAATACGGCCTGTTCCATAAATTAGCGAATCAATGGCGTGTTTGTTAACGTCGGTATTGATCGATTATTTTGTGATATTGCACGCAAATATATCGACTGGCATTGTGGGATTTTCAGCGTGAATAATTCGCTGACTATATATTCATAGTTGTGCCGTTTAGACTACTATCCTGAATTACTCATATACTCACCGTTCATCATGGAACAAATTGACAATGACGTTTATCTGCGCTAAAAAATATTGCTAGACGGTTCCGTTCGTATATACCTATGAAATTCATGATCCACTCTACTCATAAATCGAGTGAAAAGATATGATCAATGCCTTATGCCATTCGCCATTCGATACACTGATTCATTTTCGTTATATTTATATCTTTTTTAATTAAGAATGAAATTTATTTTAATTTTTGCATTAGTAACATGGAAAATGATCAAAATTAATGTCAACTCTAAAATTTTATTTTTATATTATAATTCAGTTACATATAATGTACATACGAGTACATATAATCAGTCTGGCCAGTTTGATGACTCAGACGCGCATACGCGCGCGTTGTAATATTCATATTATTATAGAATGTTTTTCTGATAATCTAGAATTAATTTCATCTTTATATTTACGTACGTATTTTTTCAAACACATAAATATTAATTATATATTAATTGCATTGCTTTAATCGCGAATAAATTGTAGCGTTTCATTAAATTAAAGTTTCAACCAGTTTCTGGATTATTATGAGCGACTGAAGGTCTCTGTCTGCGTCATAAAGAACGTTGACTTTTATTCTAAAGATAACGGACCTTTGCAGACATCGATTACAATGATGTTCATTATTTGATTTTCAGGATTCGGAACTCTGCATTTCGCTCGGTCTGAGTCTGCAGTATCTTCGGGTATCGGTGGTCTGCTGGTTGGCGGCGATGTGTCATCATCTGTACGCTACCGTGGCGTCGCTGCCGCGTCGCGACGACCCGCCAACGTATATGAAATACAGCCTGTTTGCCTGGGGCGCGCCGTTGATCAGTCTCGTATCGGCGGCTCTTTTGCAGAGTCATGAAAATCGCAATTTCTGGGATGTCGTTGATCTCACTCCCTTCAATTGCTGGTAAGATTCTAGCTATCAAACAAGTTGAGAGATGTTATATATATAATTAAAAATTTTTTATTAATCTGAGATTTGTTTTCAATTATTTTTGTATTGTACGCTTGATTTACTGCAAATTAAATACAATATCAAAATAAGGAAAGATATGATAACAAGGTTACCAGTATGAAATTATAATATAATTTAATAATTAATTGCTCTTAAAATTTTTATGAAACAATTTTTTTTATAATGTCAAAGTCTTGAAAGAAGACTTGTTAACTACTTGTAATGTTAAATACATAGTATTTTTTAAATTAAATTATTAGCTTGAACTTTTTCGTTAGTTCAGTTTTACTTTCATATTTATTCGGTGATCTGAAACTTTTTGACACGGTTCATTTTGCATTTTCATAAAATAAGAGAATTTGGACTCTTTTATATCGTTCCTACACTTTATTCTTTCACTTACTTTTTACGCACGTGTTGAATTAGGTTTGTACTGATCTTGAAATATTTATTTTCAGTTCTATTTAACATTTGCGACAATTTAACAATAGAATAAATACTAAAAGCATAATATTATATTGATTATTCGATGTAAAGAATAATATATTACAATTTAACAGCTGTACATTATTTTAATCGTGATAACTCTTATTAAATTTGACGAAATTAAAATAACGGAAATAAAGCACTTCATTAGTAGTTACATTTTATATTTATCTACTCGGTTCACACAGAGTGATTTGTTAGTTTGTTCCATCTGTTCTCGGTCAAGAGAAAATCGTTTTCCCTGTCGGATAAAACTTACCGCACCGTGAAAATTACCAGGCATTTGCGTCTCTCTTCGTGAGAGCGTGAGTTAATGCAGCTCTCTGTTCCTAATATGCACATTCCGTCGTGCACTCGCGTTCCGCTGCTGCGACCCACTTTATTCGCTGGGGGTTGCCAACGAAGGGTAGGTGGAGACGTGAAGAGCGCTGGAGTTCTTTTTCTATGCTCGAACTATCGTCGAGATATTGGATGAGGGAGAAACGAAAACGTCCTCCGGAGGAATGTCGCGTGTATACAGCGCAGATCATTTATTTTATTTATTTTCAGAGTCCCACTGTTCCTCATGCTTTCTCTTTCTTTTCTTGCCATCTGCCTCTATCCCGCGGCGAAATTTTGTCGAACGACCAATTTTCGTTAAATCAGATTCGCTCGACGACGACAAACCGGAATACCGAAGCTGAATGAGATCTTTGCTATTTCTCAAAGCAAGGTATTTCGATACAAGCATGTATATCTTGTATCATCACGTGTAGATATAGATACGCGATTTTTCTTTACATCCCTCGTAAAATTATAAATTCCAAGATATTTATTATGTGTTTATAACATTAAATTAATATTAATTATACCGAATATTTTACGGAACACATTTCCTATTATAAATTTTTGGCCAATTCAGTTATATATTTTTTGTAAAAATTTACATCTTAGTTGTTTTTAAATATTTAGACTTTATATATGTATATATACATAGATCGATTTTATTTTATAAATATAATACTTTAAAAATAGATATTTCTCTTTTTTGCTTCATATAAGCAATCATACATGAAAATATTAATATTTCAAATGAATGTTTCAGAAGAAAAAGAAAATTAAGCATGTTAAAATTCCTTAAAGTTAATGAAAATGATTTTAATATTAATTCATGATAAAGTATATCATTAAGAATTTTTATTACATTCAGCAACGCTGTTATCATGAAAGCAATTTTCTTCCGCAAAAATTCATTTACATAGCGTATTCAGCTTCCTAGATTCATTCACGTATTTTTCCTTTTTCTCTTTGTTATAATTTAAGATTGTTGACGTTGGAATTAAGGATCTAATCTGACTTAATCTCTCGGTGGTTTCCAGAAAATAGGTGGTGTAGTTGTAGCAAGATCAATAATAGCACTCGTAATAATTTCAGTTCAACGTAACAATTCCATTGTTACAGGTATTAAAAAGAAATGAAAAGATTTAAGAAAAGAGGAAATGGAATTAAAGTCTTTCGAAGTAAAAAATATTAGTATTATAATATCGTTCACTGAAAAAAGAAGTGTTTCCGTACTACATAAATTAAAAATGATTAGAAATAATTTCAATTTTCAACTTTCAAATCATTCTGTATATTATTATTATTATCATATACATTGTTAGTTACTACTACGGTATTTAATAACAATTGCATCGATTTTATTTAATTTTTTTTCTACGACAGTTTCAATTCGGATGTTCTCGAGAAAAAAGTTGTTTTCATTCGTTACAGTTTCATCTCGTCTGATTGCGAATATCCGAGATGTAATCAAGAAAAATAAATGGCAGGAAATATTTCTTTCGTGCAACGTGTATAAAAATCGAACTGCCGACATGTGCAAAGTAGGCGAGTGTTGAAAATGGGTATTCGATATCATCGGAATCCCGATAAAATCGCGCATTTTGTAGACACTCGCTCTTTGACCCAATCTGTTTTTCGCCGAAGAAAGCGACGAGATTTTGGATATTCCCTTCGCGTATTCGCAAGTGCGATTTATAGGTGAAACCTTGGGTGAGACTTAATAAACGGCAGCTGATAAATATTTCCGTCATCTTTCTTCATGTTTCTCCTGTTTCATGAGAATTGCAACGTTGGAGTGAATTTTTATGCAATATTTTAATAGAACTGAAATTCTAGCTCTTTGATTGTGAGAACAATAGTAACTCAAATAATATTTAATGACCAGAGCGAGAATTATATTAAATACAACAATATCTTTTTCCAACCTTTTGATGATTTTTTATTACATTTATCGTATTAATTAAATATATGATAAAATTAATATAAACATGTGTTATACAAATAAATTCTGTGTTACGTATCCTCCTTATTAATTTATTTACGGTTATTTAATCTTTTACTCTTATTGATTTTATAGGTTTCTAGGAGCCACGGCAACAGTTTACGCGTACGGTGTACCAGTCGTCCTCCTGCTAGTAATTTCCGGTTACTACCTCGTCAAGGCTGCGATTGTATCAAGGTATGGACATCTCTTTATTACGATCGTGTCACGGTATGGACATCCTTTTATTATCATCTAATATTACGATCTAAAATATTAATTTAATAACTAAATAGATTTTCTAAAAAATATATTTTTTTATAAAGTACAATCTGATGCGCGCTCGCGCTTCTATAATATAATTCCAACTTTTTCGTTTTCATTAACGGACTCCAACTTTTTATGCGTTTTTTTTTACGCGTAAAAGTTGCGGATTGTACACAGTTTATTATTCTTAAGGTAACTCGTACATTTTCATTCTCGTAATTTCAAACTTTGTTTTTCTGAATTATCTCGACCCGAAAGTTTCACGTGTCCCTCTTTCTCGTTCGTGGATTTACACATCGCGTAAGACGCTCGTACACATGCAGGTACACGTGCAGCATGCAACTCGAGATAAAACAACGCGAGAAGATGAAGAGGAGGCGGGCGTTGCAATTGATGCTCTTCCTGAAGGTCAGTCTGATCGTCGGTGTGGTGGCCGGCTGCGGGGTGGCATCCAGAGTCTGGAAAATTCCCTTCCTATGGGCGGTTTTCTGCACGGGACATTCTTTTCAGGTATGTAAAGGAAAAATACGCAGCAAAAAATATACGGACCATTTCCCTTCGTCAAGTACGTAGGCGAAATATGCGGTACAAAAAGAGTCTCGGAGGTGGAAGATTCACCGATGTGCTATTTCTCTCCCAGTGCTCCTTTCCTAACGATGTACCATACGACCGCAATATTTCCGCCGCAATTTCGATGGATTATGGCACTATACGAATATACGAGTGCGCGTTATAAAGGCAGACGTTGAAAGATGAGAAATCATTAATCCCCCCTGGGAGTGACACGTTTTTGTCACGTCTGATTTCTTTAGATTCAAAAATTGATGAACTGAATATTACACATTTTTAATATTAGATATTTTTATGGATCATCTCCGAGACCGTTATTCGGGCCATTATTTGAACTATTATTCGAGCCATTATTTGAAGCCATTATGTGTGCACAGACCATCACGCAGACCATTATTCGGACCATTATTCAGACCACACTCTCTCTTCATCGTTCGATCACAATTTATCTCAACAAATTTGAAATTTAATTTGATTTCTTGTAAATGCAAATATACCAATTATCATGCGGTTCGGTATTCGCTGACGATGGCACCAATATTACACCGACTTCAATTCCAACATTGAGAGATCTCGGTCGAGTTCTTGACGACGCTCAGCATCGCGCCGCGCATAAAGAAGCGAATGCAGGAACGCGCGGAATCTCTTTCCCTTACCCTTTTCCGGTAAGCTCTTCGAAGAACTTCCGTCCCTGCGTTCGATTTTGCATCAAGCGTAAACGGCTTTTCAACGTACTTCTCTCTCTCTCTCTCTCTTTATATATATGTACAATATATGTATGTGTGTATATATATATATATATATAGCGTGCTTCCATATTTCTTCCTACGAGTCGAGTTTGCGGAGTCGAATGTTTTTCAACAGCGGGAGCTTTTCGCGATCAAAGTGTAGAAGACGTGCTGATCTCTCTTCTTACTTTACCCACTCTGCGTCCGATTCCATTCTCTCACCTTGTCATGTTCGTCTTTTCTTCCGTTCGTTCCTTAGCTCCTATCTTTTATAGTTTTTTCAATTGTGGTCGAGACTTTGGGACAGTTTTTGGACGATTTTTTTAAATCTCTAGTTTTTTTACTTTTAAAAATCAAACGGTTCACTTACTTAAATTATATTTTTAATATTGTATATATTTTTTTCTCCTTGGCTCCTCATTTCTTGTCTTTCTCTCCTTTGTCAATGACATTTAAGAATTCAAAACGTTTGTAACTTTTTAGAAAGTAAATCTGTCTATATACATAATTAGAGATTTGTTTTAAATATCTTATCATACACTCTTTTGCCATTCGTAAAGATAAAAATTTAGAACAGATGTTTTTCTACTGAATACAAATCTCAAGCTTTTCTATTATTAAAAAAAAATTAATTAGCCATGTTTCTTAGGCGTGTAAATCGATGATACAGCTTTATCTAGCTATTCTATTATGCACATGATAATTATATGATGCTACACAGGGATCAGCAGTGGCACTTTCCGTCGCGTGTAACTGCAGGGTCCTGAAAGTCTACGCCAGAAAATCGCACAAGCATCCGGAACATCAGGTACGAACTTCGTTGAAAGTTTTATTTCTTCCAACTAGTCTATCGATAAATCCCTTCCTTGATAGTCCAATTGCCTGCTGCTTTTTCTGTTTCTATACTCGTGGTTTCTATACTTATGGTAGTTGTTTCGTACTACTTTGTGAAAAATTTATTTTGACAAATGATTCATTAATCTTTATCAATTTTAATTATCGCTGTCTTTTTTGACTGCCCAAGATAATACGACTCGAAAATTTTTAATTCTTTTTTTAATATCTCAAAAGTTTCCGCAAATATTTCTGATAGATATACGTTGATTTAGAGTTAATGAATACAGATAGCTAAAAGCTTTGTGGCTTTCTACGAAGTTCGAAAGAATTAATGAGTTTTAATAGGTTAATAGCGGCTACAAATTTCTCGAGTCAAAAATACGCGTGTCTGACCTTCCAGCTTACCTCTTTTCATCGAGAAAGATCTTTCAAAGCAAATAATTTAATCCGGATTGTGGTGCGTCCTCGTTTTCCAGGTCAGACTGAATTAAACTGTCGTTCCTTCTGCTCCTTATTTTGGTTACCCAATCCTCCACCTCGGTTTATTGAGATGTCTGGATTTATTTATCGCATCAGCGTCTGATATTCAAAAAACCTACAATTTGACTACTTCGACCTTAAGCAAATATCCCGATCTTTATGTTTCCTCTCCTTTATCTCAATAACAAAATAAGTTATTTCAATAATAAAAATTTTATTTAAGAATTTAACATTATATAATTTTAGAATATACCAGGATGTATATATTGTTGGTAACTAGTTTTATTATTGACAATAGAAATTCTTCCACTTTTGCTATTTATGTGGCTGAAACATGCACTTAGTTTGCCTAGACACAGGGTTTTCGATGTGCGACCTGACGTTAACGTTGCAGATTGCAAAGTCGAGCAGTAGCATGCAACTGCTTGCACCTGCGCCTGATCCGGTTTAGGCGATCTTCGGAACGGAACGGACAGGAAACGAAGAGGAAAACCAACGAGTGGCGACGGCTGGTGTCTCTCTTTCGTTGCGAGCTATAACTATTTTTACATCGAAAATGTGCTGACATTTTTCTCCTAACTTTTTCTCCCACGTTTCTTTCTGTGACCAGGATTTTCCTGGTCCGTGACGTGCGATTTCAGTTTCAGCCTCGATAGCTTCAACCATCTCGCAGCACGACACCTTTTCGTTGTCTGAGATAGGTAGGAAACTTCCAGAAAACTTGTAATTTGTGGAAATTGGAATTGAGATATACAAAAGAAGAAAATAGAAAATGTGTAAAATTATACTTTCTATTGCTCACATATTGTTATAATAATCTGATTTGTTATAATAATCTGAATTATTACTTTTGACGATTCATAATAGTCATTGTAGAGACAGATATATACGCCGCATTACAGTTCAATATAATTCTCGCTCTGGTCATATTATTGAATCGCAATTGTTCTGAGAGTCTCGAAAGGTTTGGAATTTGAGTCCTTTTGCACGCACAAGCTGCATTAATCCATTCATCGACTGTAATTATTAATTGTTCTACGTGAGGCTTGGAAAGGATTCTAATTTTGATGTTTCATTATGCAATCTATTATTTATTACGTTATACAAATCTCGATAAATTCTCGAACAACGGATTATAACTACTACGCTTAACGTAAGTTTCAGAAAAATAAAGTAAAAAAGAATCAAACTTTTCAAATAAGAAAGCAAATTATAAACTTCAACTTTTCAAAGTTTTCAAAATGATGTTAAAAACTCGGAGGATTAAATATAGTTCAGCAGATTACGTCTCTCACGATATTATTAATTATTTCTGCGTATGCTTAATTAAGAACCAGTAAGGAAACATATGGATTCAAATCAATGATTAATTCTTGAAAATTTCTCAAGTTGCTTATGTATCCTAAATGCCTATATGCCTAATTTAAGAGAGATTGATTATAATGAATTTTAATCTTGAACGCGCATTCAAGCTGCGACTAGTTTACGAGACTCGAATCGCACGTCTCTGTAATCCTAATCATATGCTGCAAGTCGATTCTGTATGATGTTGCGTAATGTTATAATGTGGGAGATAATTTAATACGGATATGATGAATGATTACTGTAGTGAAAAGCGCAAACAGCGGGAAATACACAATAGGTAATACGTTACAATCATCCCTGATGTGATATGCATATCATATTAAATATGCTATAACTGTATATATAATTCTGTCCATAACAAATAATCGTTACCTTAATTATTTTCAGTGTATGGTTCCTAACGGAACCATACATTCAATTTGCGATCCAGAAACGTAATTAATATGCAATCATATAATTATTATCGTAATGTAACTTTTCTCGGAATTTGATCAGTCGCAGTATCGTTGCTGAATTCAACATTTGTTGTAATACTATAATTCTTCACATTACATTGAAATAACATATTTTATCCCGATACATATATACGTAAATACATTTTCCTATTATAAAGATTACTAATGAAATAAATACATATATAGAGTTAAATATACAAAAGGAAATATCGCTTGGATATTATTGTATATCTAAAATATTTTTCCCAGAGAAAATTTTAGTTTTCAATTTTAAATAAAACTCTTTCGACGAATTTTTGTAAATTTTTAACATTTGATATTAAATATCGCGAATTTGCGTAAATACGATCATAGTTCGAGCGAGGATAAAATTATTTTTCTTTTTAAACGTGACCCAGATCCGCCAGATTGTCCCGTGAGGGATTAATCCAGTCTTCCGGCTCTCTACAATAGAATTTTAATGTGCAACAGGAAAGGTTATATGGTTTCATATCAATTTTCTGGATCTCTCGAAACTAGGACGAACGATATATAGGTTGGACCGTCATCGCGATTGCCATTAACCATTGACTTTCTCGCGATGATGAATACCACAGGCGTGAAGTGACGTCGTATATCGTAATTCAATTTGTTGAGATCACTTAAGGGATGAAGTGTTGAACGAATTGAAGTGAATAGAGAACTCTGATAGAAGGCACCGATGTCGCATCGGTCGTTTACGCGATTTACCTCGGACTCTCGTGTCCCCTTGTGTTTAGGAGACTCCTTTTAACTGGGGGATGGGAAAGAGGGTCCAGTGATCAATCGATCGAAGGGTTAGCTTTCTTCCGTCTCACGATGCTCCAACAAATGTGGCGGCGGACTAAAACCACCGTGCCATGGCGTGGCGTTGGTGATGCATCGATATCTATTACTCTTATTTCATGAGCGAGGAAAGCATTCGAACGCCATCGTTTCTTTCCTCTGAATAGCATCTAATCAAGGACGAAAGCAGTGTATAAATTGGGCGCGCTACGAGCATCGACATTTGATTAAAATGTGTGTGTATATATTATATATAAAAACGGGTAAGATAAACGAGAAGAGTTTATATATACTTGGAGAAAATATAGAAATATTACTTTAATTCTTGATAAGAGTGACGATTGAAAATGTTCCATTACAAGAGAAAATGAATGTTTAGGTATTTGTTAGAGATAACAAATTTTTTAAATATATATTAACAGTCAACGTCGTAATAAATACATTTAGCGATTACGATAGTTAGTCTGTGTTTTAAGTCATTGAATTAATCAAAATCTCGGACTAGATGTAAATTCCTTTTCTGAGCTCCAATTCGCGTAGCTGATGGCGTACGATTGGCGTGCGTCTGTTTAGCGACTGCATATCAAAACACTGTGAAGATAAATATGAGGAGGGTTGAGAGAATGAAACGCTGTTGACTTGCTCGGGCGTTTGATCCGCTGGTTTCGTTGGCGAACGAGAGACACGAGCGAGTGAAACACGATACTCAATGTATGCCGACATATCAGTGTTGAATAACGTCCTTGAATTTTCTAAGCGTCGAGCGCTGAATACCGGACGTATGAGATCGTTTGTCCGAAATTTCGTCCCTGGAAGGTTTGCTTGATCGATACACGTTCGCGAACTGCTGTGTACACAACATCGACGAGAGGAGGATGGCTCGTCGAATCGGACTTCGAGAGTCGCGCGATTAATCGACGTCTATCTCGCGACAGGGAGGTTTCTGTCAGTCGATGAATAATGAGGAACAATCATAATAATTGCGACAGTGGGATAACCGCAGCTCTTCATATGTATCAATAATTCAATGGATAATCGTTGGAAACTTGCTAAGAATGATGATTACGCATTCAGTACGCGATGTAATATGTATAATTTTATTAAAATATTAATAACGATAATCGATCATTATAAATAACGTTAAATATTACACATCGATGTTCAGTCTATTAGCAATTTCTGACTTTCATCATCAGTTATGTTATTAGAACATATCTTACGATATCATCTTTCCTTACCATAATTATGTCCAATAAAAGCATAGACTCGAAGATTTTGAGACATTAAAAAATTTTCCAATTAAAAATAAATCTGAAAAAGAATTTTTTATTTCAAAGATATTTATTACAATTTCTTAAATTTAATTAATTAAACACATTTTGTCTCTCAATTAATAAGAAATTAATTCATCATTATTTACTTGCTTTTTAGGATCATATTTCATATTATTATATTTTATAGGATATATATTATCGAATTCTCTCAAAACTGATATATTTCTTGGTTTTTAAATATCTTTTTTATTTTATCGAGCTTCCTCGTCTTTCATATCTCACTGTCACTGTTGTCATAAGACAAGAGAAATTTGCACAATGTAAATAATATCTACAATCCGAAGACAAAATCGTTTCCTATAAAGAGAGAAATCTTCCTGTCGAGAGACACACGTGTCATATGGACATATCGAGACGTCTGTCTTCCATCGTGGATGCCCCATCGATCCTTCAATCGTGGCATTGCGTGTTCACGCAAATAAACCTGGTCCAGATTACGCAAGCTTGTCCGTATTCTCGGTCAACGTCGCGGTATCAAGCATATCCTGCGGGCGGTATTGATCAATTGACTAACAGGATTCGGCATGCAAACGCGTGAATATCGATCTCCCTAATTCAGAGAAATCCATATGCGTGTATGCACGCGTGCGTGTGTGTGTATCTTGCGCATATACGGCGTGTATTATCCATGCGTTCATCGTGGTTTCGCGGTCGGCATTTCCCGCGTAATTAACACCTGGCAATGATCTGTGCAAATCTGCGCTAGTGCTTGTGTAATTGCAGCACGCATATGTACGTGTAGACGACGCATGTAATCACGGCGAAATAAATATTTTGAAACTTAAAGGAAAGGAGAGGAGACACACTGCTTTCCATTTGACGACACAAATCGACACAAATCGACCCAAGCGTTGTTCTATCCTTCTTGACATTCAGAGAGTGACAAAGATAGAACGACACTTGTGTCGACTTGTGTCGACTGTGTTTCCTAAAAGGAAAGCAGCGTCGCCTCTCCGGGTCTGCGGCTTTTATTCCTGGTTTTCATCACCTTCAGTATTGTCTCCTGGACCCCTATTCTTGAAAAGTATCGCATACGTAAAACTAGGGAAATACTATAGTATATGCAAGAGATCCGGGTTCGACTCCCGGAGGCATTATTTTTCGCAATAAGTTTATTACAGTTTTTAAGTTGGGAAATTTGGGGGGATTATTAATATTTTCAGATTTGATTGCGTTGAAAGTCCGACAACCATATCGGCATGCAATTATCATTTCTGAAATTAATTCATTTAAATGAATTTACAATAGTCCAACATCTTAACGTTCTGACCGTTATGGCGCTTCTTAATTTAAAGTATTATGTTTAACATTAGCGGTCTTTCAATCTTATTATTGACTATAGTATATGTTACGTACACTATAGTATTTCCCTCTGATTTCCTTGACTCCTTTGCCAAACAATATTTTTGCGAGTAACAAAATGTTCGAGCGATTCACCGCAGCGTGCCGATTTGTTTTACAGCAATGCAATAAAAGCGAAGAAACGGCTGCTTCGTTCGGCAATTATTTTTCTTTTATTACTTCACAAGAGAGATTTAGGGTAGAAGATTTTATTACACCGGTAAGGATTTGTTCCTCTCACGAGTCTAATATATCTGTCTGTTTCTCTCAGAGGGGTGTCCCAGACGTTCTCGTTTCTCTTTATATTTTTTCGTAGCGCACTGAATTTTCTGGCGACGAAAATGGAAACTGAGGAAGAGGAAAAGTTGAAATATATTGCGCGATATACAATGCACCGTGTAGGAGAATTAATGCTTATACTCGGGTACTTCATCCGAGCTATCGATTTTCTG
>NW_017256696.1:1804634-1897615 GCF_001594055.1 Mycetomoellerius zeteki | reverse complement strand
GCGGTTCGTCCGTGTCATTTCTCTCCCCGTTCTCTCTCCCAAACAAATCTGACATTTAATTATCGGAAATGATCGGCCGACGCGGCCAAGTGCATTCGTTTTCAACCCGCCCTTTAGTTGTAATGCATTCGCGCGATTTGACGACGCGCGACAAATGCTTTTCGAGTACGTTTTATTCTGAAAAGCATGCTTCACATGCAATACATTAATTTTTTCCAACAAATAAATTTATATCCAAAATATTTATTACTTCACTCTGCATCACCTTATCTACGTTAAAATTGTAGAAAGAAAAATAATGCATATCTGAGAAAGTTTAATTTATGTTGGAAAAATGTTTAAAGTAAATTCAAAGTAAATTTGAAATTTATTTCAAATTTGCTTTAAACATTTTTCCAACATAAACTAAACTTTCTCAGATATGCATTATGTTTCTTTCTACAATTTTAACGTAGATAAGGTGATGCAGAGTAACAAATATTTTGGATATAAATTTATTCGAAATTTAAAATTGAAATTTAAAATTTCAATGCTCAATATTCAGATGAAAACACGTAATATCGTATCAATATGAGATAAAAATGATAAAATGATAAAAGATGAAATAACGACATCATAATCTCTTTTTGTAACACAGATGCACCTTGTTCTCGATATTTATTTTTACAAAAAGAAGGAAAAAGCTGAATAACGCGTCCACCTATTCTGCTTCCGTCATTACCCACACTAATTTCCCCTTAATTAACTCCGTATAATTACGCGCAAGCTAGACTTATCTCGTGAATTCGTAATTCCGCGTGAAATGTCCTCGAGGGGAGTTAATTAGAGAATTTCAAGCACCTTTCTTTCAGAGGCAGAGGAAAAGATATTCTAGACCAAGTCGCTTGTTGTTCCGAGAATGCTCGGGCCGACATAGGATTCGTTAACAGACTCTCAAGACTTAATGTAGGGTCATTAAAGAGAATGTGTCGCTCTATTACCGTTCTAGTATTTTACGATGTCGTATGTATAAGTAACCGTGGTCTTTTGGTACACAATAGTCGACATTCCCACGTATTTCCTGTACGCTATTCAAGCGAGTAAGACTCTATTCTATTGAAACGAAGCTGTAACCATACTTGCACACAAAGTTCCTTTCAGTAAATGAGCACTGACGTAAATTTTTTTACATTGGAATTGGGAAACCTTTCACCGGTTTATCGTGAGTTATAAATAATGTTCGAGGAATATTGAACACGTTTTCAATCGCGTTGGACGAAAAAAAATAAATGGGGATTGCGTTTCAATGAAATATTATTGATTCAAATTCTAAAACGTAAAAAAAATGAAAATTAGGAACTTTTAGTGATTTGTAGTAAACATCAAGAGCGAAGAAAAAATATTTAAGAACTAGTTTTAGAATTTTTTACAATTCCGTTTTATATACTTTTCTGTTTTAAATATTTTAAATTCTGTTAAAAAATTACAATAAATAATTTATGTTTAAAAATTCTATTAAAAAATATTGTTGACGAGAGGAGTTATTTTTATAGAATTAAAAAGAATTTTTACTATTTTGTCTTTAAATTGCTAAAATAGTGTGTTTTCTGTTTGAATAAAACGAGTTACTAACCAACAGATTAATGGGTTTTTCTCCGCTACTGTGCCGTCGAAATTGGATTACCTCGGAAGCAGTCGTCAAGGAGGAAAGCTTGGGAAATATAGGATTAAAGGCACGTCCATCCATGGGTACTGTGAACAGAATGAAAGAGATGCATCGAAAACTTTTAGTTTTTCAAAAAAATAGGAAGAATATAGTAAAATTTTTTGAAATGGATATAATTTCATGAAATAATTTAACATTAATAAATGTCGTATCATATATGAAATGTTACATAAAAAACATTGGTAATATATGTATATATTACATCATAGAGTTCATGTGTCTAAATGTCATATTATGACATATTTATATGATATATAGAATTTTTTATAGAAGTTTCCTATAGTCATTTACATTTTTTTGATAACTTTTAGAAAGTAAATAACGACTTATAAAATAAAATCTTATGTACCCGACTATGCCTTCCTCAGTTCCTTATAGCCATATTTCTGATCAATGCCGGATGTATGGGCGGATGTTACCGTGATATAAAGAGTCGGTCATCTTGTACATTCCGGAATATGTTCCGGAGAGAACACGAGATTCCTTGTCGGTGCCAGGATGTCTGGAGCCATCCTCGACATCGACCCGTCTTTCTCTCGAGAAGCCAAGGTTATCAAAATCGAACTGACCTATAATCTATTTTTCGACTCTTGCATAATCATGTGTTCATATTGTCATCACGTATTACTTTTACTTTTCGCTGACATCCCACTTGAAACATCTATTCTTCGATAGACGTTCAATCCGCTGATAGAAGATGACGAATAGTTATTTCTTCGTAGAGTGACGGGCGATTATTCCTATAGTCTCGATATTCTTCATTATAAATTCATGTAGTATTAAAAGAACTCGGTAGAAAGCCAATGTAAAAGGTTTAATCTTTTTCTCCTGTAAATTTCATATTTCTCATTGAACTTTGCTAGATTTAATCCTCAATCCTAAAATTTACTTTAACTTCAGGATTAAGCTGAGAAATTTTATCCTGTCGTTCGCGCAACTTATTTATGTAAGTTTAAGAAATAACTTAGCTTCGTTCAAGAGATCTTGCGCGAAATTTCTGCAGACTGCAGCTTCCCTCTTTTTTCTTATTCCGTGTTATTCCGGCGAAACACTTGAAGAGTAACAGCAATTATTATTTGTGCATTGGTGTATCGACAGTAATTCTGATAAAGTACCCTTTTATCCGGCGCGAAGGTTTTCGTTTCGTTTCGTGTTTCCGAGAATAGAAACAATTAATTTCCTTTCGTTTTTCCCGTCGATGAAATACATTTCTCCCAGAATAGTTGCGGCGCATTTTGTTCCTCAAGCTTTCGCTGGTGCATCGTGCTTGGAAATCGCGCTGCAGAAAATAACAGGTGGTTTTCTCGAGCACTTGAATGTTGGTATATCTGATTGCGTTCAGCCACCATCTGTGCGCAAAAATCTGATAAATAATACAACGCTTTATTTCTACGGTCGTAGTTACGCTATAAGAAAGGTTGGAAGCTTCCATATTTTTGGAGCGTTTCACGAAATGACGTATAAATTTTTAATCACATTTTCTACCAATTTTACTGATGACCAATTTTATGGATATACTATGGAAATATTTCGTTCTCATTTTGAAAATATTTATGGAACAGCTTTTTTGCCATGTTTATAAAAACTATAATAGACATCTTTTAAAAGTTAATGTTAATGTGATGTACGATATAAAAATTTTTTTTATGATAACGTATTTGTAATAAATTGTAATAATGTATAAAAAAGAGTGTAACGTGTATCATACAATCAAATTCATTATAGGATCGTAGGATTTCTTTGAAAAATAAAATTTCTTTATTATTACTAAATGTGCTGAAACCAAGAAAAAAAATCAATAAACGACAGCTAACAATAACGATGAACATGTATTCCGTCGGTGAGACACTATAAATTTCAGGACAGTTACGTTCTGTTATCTCATCGCA
This sequence comes from Mycetomoellerius zeteki, assembly GCF_001594055.1. Taxonomy (NCBI): domain Eukaryota; kingdom Metazoa; phylum Arthropoda; class Insecta; order Hymenoptera; family Formicidae; genus Mycetomoellerius; species Mycetomoellerius zeteki. Next base: position 1,894,021 of record NW_017256696.1, on the reverse strand, counting down.
CCATTAAAAGGGGATTTATTGCAAGGAAAGTGCAAAAGTAATATTTCAATGTTGACCAACGCAATGCAACATGGAATACCGCGGTATCAAGTATCGCACGACGCTGCGCATTATAAAATCCTTTATAGTCTTCCGTTGTATTGCTGGCAGAATTTTTATTTGTGCCCATGTCAACAACACGCGATGAAATATGTATATTGTACTTTACAACGAGATTTCTTTATTTTTTTTCCTTTAACGATCCGCTACTATTGTGCCACGGTAGCAGCGATTGCAACTATTGTATAATTCTCCTGAGAAATTGGAAATTCATGTATTTTACCCCGCAAGCATCACGTTCTTCTCCGTTAAACCGAGTGTACGGGAGTGTAAGAGATACCGCAGACAATTATTCTCGTACGCAGCTGCCAACTTCTGTATTTTATTAAGTCTCGCAATATGTCCCGCTTGCACAATGAAAACTCCCTCAAGGCTGCGTTAAATTATCTGCTGCCTTTATGACATCTGTTGAAAATTATGAAAGGGAGAACTCGAAAAGCTCCCAACTCTCCATAAGACCGTAAATTTAAAGCGAAAATTAGAGATATCGAGTTGACGCGTTACTTTCTACACTACTCTACAGTATTGATTATTACACCTATAATTATCAAATGTGAAAAAAGTAACATATCAAAAAAATTATTTATTTTGACATAAATTATAATGAAAGATACTATATTCAACTGCTTCTTTAATTTCGCTTATGGCAGCACAATTTAATGTAGGTATGTAAAGTAGATGATAGATCAGCAGCTTCAACAATATCAGACGTCCCTCACTTTTCGCGTAATACATACCTATAAATCTTTTCTTTCTTCCTCTCAGAGAGATTCATAATTTACATATTTTTTTCCGCGCAAAATATAATTGTAAAAATGAGAGAACTCGAAAGTTATTAGAGACGAAGCAATAAAAGATACGGGATAAATAAAAAATACGAAAGTGCGATCGACGAGAAGATAGTTAAGGAGAGATAGGAAAAGGAGAGATCTCATGGGAAGCAAAACACATGCAAACGAGTTAAGAAGATCAGCAATATAAATGCACGGAATATAGAGAGGTCGGCACAATGGCGGGCAATGTGTGCTTTACATCGCGTCACTCACTCTGTGCAATTCAAATTGGCACTGGATAGCTCAGTGGTAGAAAAGTTTAAGCATTTCTCAAAAGAAAAGCTTAAGCTTCTTGCAAAGGCCCCCTTTTTTCTGTTCAGGCTGTAAACAATCATAGTTTAAAATATTCATAATTCGTTAAAATATTTTTGAAAAATCAATTTTTTTAATCCCAGGTATATTAATTCCTTAATGAAAGACAATCGAAACTACTCATTTTTCATCAAAATATTGAGTCGTAATATTTTCGCAACAATATCAAAGAAATAATAACTACATATTGATATTTAACTTGATAATTAATAACTTAGTTGTGACGTAGTTATAAACATATATGCTATATTATTAATTACTTTATAATAAATAATTGCTAAATGTATTTTAAACCGTTAATTAAATAGCAAAACAATAAGAGACCTACAATTATTGTTCGTTAACAATAGAGTATTTTCTTCAAGCGTTTGCTGTTTAAATATCAACTGTTATTACATTTATATTAATACAAGGTGTTAAAACAACCATTCAGCATTTATATGGTGGATAGTGCACACTATACTGAGTAAAAAAGCCTTGGTGAACATAGCTCGAAAGCTCAATCGTTTCTGAGATATAAACAATTTTGTATGTTAGTATCGTAACTTATAATTTTTTCTACTCTTTGCATAAAATATGAAACAAAAAATTGGGGTAAATAGCACTGATAACTTACTTGGGAGAATTACAAGCCTAATAAGGTGATCTCCCATAATGCCCATCCAAACATAATGGCTGATGGTTGATGTCAACTTACTGATTTCCGGTGAAATTTTTCGTTATAAAGCATGTATGAAAATTGAAGCGGAGCATTCAGAACGCGGTTTATAAACACAGAGATAAATCTTCACGTCGCATACAACGTAAAATAAGTCAATTATATGATACTAACAAAATTGTTTATATCTTAGAAACGATTGAGTTTTCGACCTATGCTTACTCAGTATGATGTATATTATCTATCATATAAACGATGAATGTTTTTTAATACCCTATATATATAAAATAAAGTATTTCATATATCAATTTTAATACTATTATTCGACTAGAATACAGCACAATAAAATAATTATGAATTAAATCTACTTTATAAATAAAATTATAAACATAATAAACGAATAAATCAACAAGTTTGCAAACTTACGCTTGCAAACTTTAGCATTAAAAACAACATGCTTATATCTGACTCTCAATATCAGCAAAGCTTTGTTGTTTGATAGCGGTAGCATTAATCGCCGCGTAATTTCAGTCTACCGAGCTCGTGGACAGCATTGTACACAATCGGATACTGTAGTCAGCGTTTTATTCGTTGACGGTTGTCTTGATTCAAAGACTCCAGTCTCAAACACAAATGCTAAAGCAAGCAAAGACCTGCGCCCAGCTTGGTAGCTCGGTTGAATTAACAATAAGCAAGCAGCCCGAGGAACTTGCCGTGTTTGACTTCGCAGCGAGTGTCCTATCTTATGACGTTTGCTAAAATCTTGCAATTTACGTCCACATGCAACTCCTTTGACAATCTTTCGAGTTCTTCTTTTTCCACTTTAAGGACTCAAAGCTTATGTGAAACGTGAAATATGAATGTGTCTTAAGTAATCGCGAACGCAAATATTTGTGATGAATGCGTATGAATTGTTTATCTTAGAAGCGCCGTTAAAGCTTTTTTAAAAATCCTGTTTAAATAAATGCAGTTGGTTTAATTATTACTACGCAGCGTACGCGATGTTATATTTTAAAATATATCCTGAGTCTCTCTGCTTCAATCGTCACTTGATGCAATGAACATAAACCTCACTGACAATATCGCACGTGCCCATCTCGTTTATGAAGTCAGCCCGATATCCGTAACGGTGAATCGATGTTTTGGAATTGCAACACGGCGGCCTCATAAAATTTCGTTATAGCAATTCGGGACGTGAAAATCCTTTGAATCTAAAACGGTAGTTTACATTCGTAAAAATAACACACATATGACGAAACGTTATGACATAGAGAAATATTATTTCTTCCAATTATACTTCGATATTTAGTTTTTTTTATTGTAAAGAGTCTTGACACATACGAGAGAGAGAGTAACCACTAGCTGAAATATTGTCCCACAGATTACATTTGTCCCATGATTTTATTTGATTTCATATGATTTCATTTGATTACAAATTTCTTTCATTACATATGAAGTCATTTGGTAAAATATACGATTTTATTTAATATTATACAATGATTTCTCGTGGTTGCATATGTAATTATTGAATTATACATAGAGATTTCATATGAATTTTATAATAATTTCGAGGACTCTGTCCCACGATTACATTAAGTGGTTACTCTCTCGGACACATACACGACTAACCAAGATGATATTATAAATAAATGGAAAATAAGGCTAAAAGAATTCTCCGTGTAATAATGGGGGAGGGCTTCTTAACATGATAATTACTTAAACAGTTAGCTAGATTTATTATTAATCCAAAATTTTATTTGTCACTGTTAATAATTGATTCTTTGATAAGTGACATTTGTCTCAAATTTTATACACATTACTTTACACTCTAGAATTTTAATATGCTATGAATTAGGATATTAAAACTTTAAAGTGTAAAATAGGGATATTAAAATTCTGAAGTGTATGTAAAGTAAGGACATTAAAATTCGAAAGTGTAAAGTGTAGGATATTTTCTAATATTTCTAACTAAATCTATTAATAATACATTTTAGTGTACCACTAGGATACTATACACTATAGTATACGACAATGTAAAATGTTTTAGACAATGTAACAATTTTAATGTTTGACATAAAGAAATGCTTCTGCGATTTTAGTTTCGTAATTAAACTGAGAAGTTAAAATGGGTTATACAGAGAAGAAAACTGCGTCTACAAAAGATTTCTATGGTACGATAAAAAACATATATAGCATCCTCAGTGCATCGAAAAGCGGCAGCTTTTGTCACATATCGCTAGGGCGAAATAGGATTCGTTACGCGTCGAAAATCCGTTTCATTGGAAAGATTCAATAAAAACGTGGATGAAGTCCGATTTTTTAAAATCTGTGCAAATAAATCTCGAAATTCTAAAAGCCATGTGATTTTTTTTGCTCGTCATACGTGATAAAACATTCAAAAAGTCAGGAAAAATTGCCTTCGGTGACATATAAAACGAGAAGAATGATATGGTCTTGAAAAAAGTAGATGTATGTAGTATTAAATAAGATATAATTACAAATTTTTCATAAAAGTGGAAATGGAGTAATTCAACCGCAATGCAACTGATACAGTTATAGCAGAAAAAGAAGAATAGCTTTAAGAATGAAATATAACTTTTGCGAAAAATATACTTTCTTTTAACTAACTTTTACGTCAGGAACTATAAAAAATAATGGTAACTTATTATTATTTTATTTAAAATTAATCTAATAAAAATTGCAGCAAAAAATGGCGAAGTCTTACTCCGTTTCTGTGACGTATTATTTGTTAGATAATCTTTATTCAACGAATTCTCTTTTATTTAAGCATTCACGACAACACATTCTTTTTAAAACTGCACGTGAATGAAATATGTTTGATTATTGCAATATATTATCAGCATAGAAACAGCAAGCGAACAAATTTGCAAATTTGATAAAAGAAAATAAATTGGAAATGTAGTAAATATGATTATTTAATTAGTTCGCGAATATATATTCAGTTTTCATTCGTATACGAGAATACATTCATTACGCGTCGATGCAATTACATATTCCTTTTAGCATTCCTTTCTCAGGAAAGATGATGAGAAGCTTGCATTTTCGCGTTAGATATAATAGTTTTACAAGGCAATTTTCAAGAAAACAAATTCTGTTCTTTGTTACATTGTTTAAGAAAACAATTTTTTTAACAAAGTAATAAAATTTTTATTTAAAGAGATCTTTTTCTTTAAGTCTATTTTTCTCAAGTGCAATGCATTATTTTTTCAATGAGATGAAATTTTTATTAACGTTTAAATATTAAGATTAAAACTCTGTACTATCTCGCAGTGTGATTCGTATGAAAGGAAACTCCGATACGGCATGTCAACACATTCCCGAGAGAACATACGTGTTCCGACGTATTCTCATTACATATTACGACTGCATACGTTCCATATGCGCACTGTACACTCCTTCCGCACCGGAGGTGCTCTCGTCGCAATTTCCTCGTCGCATAACTAAATGGTTCTAACGTGTTCAGTCTGACGCCAGTCATTTACGAATGTCCCAACTGCAATAGAACAATGACGGCAACATATAGGATTTAACGAAGATTGAGGAAGCTATTCAAGATTTCCTCAAAGCGATTACATAGAAAGCGTCACATTCACGCCGTAATATTTTAAATGGCACTCTTGAAATTGTTTTTTATCTAAAAATGTATACATGAAAACATAAAAGAATATCTAATGATAACAATATATCGCAACATTTGAATCATAACGATGAAAAATTTATCAATTTATCAATTTCTTATAAGAAATAAAAAGAAAACTGTATGTATCTCCAATAAATATATTTTATATTTATTGATAAAACTGTATGTATGATACATGTAAATTTGAAAACAAAAGTATAATATTTTACATTCTAGTACTAATATATTTTGATGTTCGCGGATATAATTTCTAAAAAAACATTGCATACAAAAATATTATAGTATATGTGTTATTTATATTATAGATTTTCGTGTACGATATAGATTTAGGAATAAGCCCCATGGTTTAATTTAATGCACCGAGTGTCACCTGGTAATCGAGATACGAAACCGCAAGATGCTTATCGACTGCAAGTATGCTATATATGATTTTTCAATCTAAATTGTCTTGTAAACGTACACTTCTGCAAATAATTATATCGTGCTGAAACTATTATTTTTTTGCAAAATAGATATTTTATTTATTTACTTTTTGTCGCTGGGTGTAAGGAATTTTTTATTCAAAAAGTGTTCGCGAATAAGGAGAAACTACATAAAACTTACTATAATAATTACAATATTTATTATCACAAACTATGAATTAAATCGTACACAGTAATGTAAGAAAAACCGTTTGACAATAATTCATTCCAGTCTCCTCCGTTAGTTGCGTCGCGTGGTAAAATCGCAATCGATATATGCAATACGATATCGCAATATGAATATCTATTAACATTAATAAATTATAATGTTTATAGATATTCATAACACTACATCTTTATTGCGTAGAAAATTCGACTTCGCAAAGAGGATCGAAACAATCTTTTGGGAATAGTGATTTACAATGTGAGATTTTCCCTCAGGCCTCTCCGTCGCTTATTTATTATTATACAGTATATGTCGTTTGAAAATTTCACGAAGAAGGCACCTTTTGACAGTGAAAATTATACACTTAAAAATAGATAAAAATTATATTGTTTTCATAGAACTACTATATACACTCACAAACTAATGAAATTGTAGATGCTATAAAATCTTTATCTCGTGCTATCCTTTTTTCTCTTAGCTCATTTATCGTTTCACGCGCTTTATAAGTGCTCATGTGATTTTCAAAAAATTCTGTCGTAAAATATATTTTTGTATATAAAAAGACTATATATAGTTGTAACTACACATATAATTATATAGTTAAAACTATATAATTACAGAACATACATAACCATTTATATGTATATACTTTTCAATAATATATACATAAACAATTATATACAATTATATGTATATATATAATATTATTAATACATATAATTGTATAGTTATTTATATATATTGATGTGTATTTTGTGTGATAATTTGGGACGATAAAACTACAGTTCGTACGTGGCTTTGTAATTCACTTTCGAGAAACGTGTATGCTTTGGAATGTGACGACAACAATACGATGATTCTAGGACACATTTTCGAACGATGTAAACTGAAGCATAAATAATTTAAAAATATTCCTCTTTCTTTGATGACTTCTTGAACAGCCTACCGAACTGTAGCATAAGCCCATCAAATTTCACCACGCTCGCGCTAGATCGAAATTTTCAATTTATTTTCAATTCTTCTTCTTCCTTTTCTTTCCTTTTTTAAAACGTTGCTCTCTTCTTGCCGTGAATATTACGTATATATAAAACAATTACTTCAATTTGTCTAACGTTAAAAAAAAAGAAAATGAATTCTCAAACAATAACAAGGTATACCACGTGCTGCTAAGAATCACATAAATGCTCGGCGTTTGCCGGTCGTCATCCGTGTCTCGATATTACGATCATCTTCTTCCGACATTGCGAGAAACCGTGAACGTATTCTCCAGAGCCTTAGTCTGTCAGAACAATATCGGTCTCGTATCCGCAGTTTGTGTCATCGGTCGTGTTTCAAAGCATGGTTTAATACCGGTGTCATTTCGCCGAGTACAATTTCCAACGTCATTGGTATGCGAGAAAGGACCTTGTATCGAACATCGCATTTCCATCTATTCACGAATAAGCATAATAATTCTAACTAATAATTCTGTACGGATTTGATATCTAAATAAACTCAACGAAATGGTACCGATTGTTAACCATTGTTTTGAAGACGTGTCGCAAAAGATGCGGTTCACAATGTCTCCAAAAACCTTTTCTGTTTGGTACAATCGTAAGGAGAGCGGTCTTTCCATTTGTAAAAATGAATTTATATATACATGTTACACCGAATTGATAGCGATTATTCGTAAACTTGTCATAAGTAAATAGAAGTTTTATAATTTCCAGCGGAATAGATTTTTTTTCTAAGCTAAATTTAATTATTGTCAATTATAAGCAATTTGTCTCATATCATTAAAATATTTATATATACGAGAGAGTTTATAAAATCGTTTAAATATCGCGATATGTTCTCTCAATATATGGTCGCTTGTTAATCGATTCCGTGGAATTCGTTGCATGAGAAAAGCGATTTTTCGTATTGACGCGATTGAGTGCAAACCTGACGAGCAATGGGTCATCGTGAGTAGACATTCTGCATCGCATTTGGCAGATTTACTCGACATGTTCGACTACAATTAATAGGAAATTTACTCGACAGTTTCGCATTGACTGTGACTGGATTTCCATCGACACTTCATCACATGTGAATAGTCGCGGCTGTATAACGGGCTTCGCCTCTTCGCCAGCTCCATTGGCTCGGACGATACTGAAAGGTCAATTCCGTGATAGATGAGATCAGTAAACGCAAAATTAACATATCTGGTATTAAGAAACCAATAAAATCGATAGGCGAAAAATCCATATTTAATAGTCAATTGAAACGAAAAATATGTAATTATCAATATTTCAATGATTTATAATTAGATAATTAATATTTAATTTTTAATAGGTAACAATAAAAATCAATAAGAGGCAATAAATAATATTTTAATTAATAATATAAATGCAAACGATGATAGTGGAAAAGAACAAAAAGGAAAGAGAAATATTGATAATTACTCATTTACATAATGCTATAATTTAATGTTATAATTCAAAGAGACTCTTCTTACCCTTATTAGCATTTGTCCCGATGCGCTGTGAGGGTTACGATAAGCATATACACCCCAACCCGCGAGACCTACCACTAAAGTGATAACTGTGAGAATGCCGATTATCCCTGAAACGCCCATATTCACCTTGTTCGAATCTAAAAAATAAACGGAATAAATTGCTTAATATGACAAATCTGATTATCTTGAATTTTAACAGAAAAGAGAGATTATTAGAGCAAATAATACAAGATTCGTTTGTTTCGATTCTGTGAATCGATTATTTCGATTAACGATTAAATGTACTTCGAGCTAAAGTATCGCGGAAATTATGCGAATTAATTTCAGCTGGTTTTAAGACTGTATTAACAAATTGCATTTTTTGTATAAAATTTGAAACTATCTTGTATCACGTACGGATCTACATATATATATATAAAAGTTTGTCAAATTCAATTAATGACTCAATACCACCAAAAACGATAAACAAAAGTACTTACTAGGACTTTCCAAAGTATTGCCAGACCATGTTGAGTGTTTTTCTATGCCCATTTCATTGGTGGTGATCGGCTCCTCTGGATGCACATGACCATCGTGGTCATATTGGTCACCTTTGTAGGTTGTAATTTGCGCTGGACAATTGTTTACCTCCTTGATGTTATGGACGTCGCAACCCTTTGATAACCACTCCTGTCGCTGTCGGGACGTGCCGGTGCTGCATTTGTTCAGCTCCGAACACCACTTACAATCGAAGTCTGGCACCTTTGTCAGGCAATCCACGCAGTTGTCGGAATTGAGGCATGTAGGCAATGCTTTCAGGTAAATGACCGTGCAGTTCATTATATCCTGCCGATTGAAGTTGACACGGTGGTACTCGTAAATGGTTTTCCGGCGTACGACTGCAAAGCGAGTTTTCGAATAGAATTTTCGGGGTGTATCTTTAGATATATTTAATTTGTTAAAACAATAAACATATTTCGCGGTATGTCTATTTAAATCACCATTTCAAAAATTTATATCTGGATTTTAATGTAAATTCGAAGATACTCTTCGATATCTATAAATTAAATAATTAATAAATAGAAATAACATCTTGTGCGCGATAATTCACATCTCACATTGTAAATTTCTGACTTTTATCACGGAAGTGATAGACCATGCAAGTTTATTATCATAGAAAATCGCAAGAGATACGCTACTTTATACAGAATTTCTGATCACTTCTATGATGTCAAGTTAGACTGATTATGAGTTCATAATTAACACTATTCTCTGTCCACATAGAAGTTTTTCTACATCCGATGATCAATAATGATAAGATATTATTCCATGATGCAATCATATATCCAACAAATAAACGAGCAAATTAGATAATAAGCAAGAGAATACTTACAGAACACAGTTCGATCCATGATGTAGGCATCACTGAGGCCCACTTTGACGGGATGCATTGTGTCTGCGATTTTTTCAACCAGGACCGGTATCACCGAGTAGACGAACACGATGTCTCCGTTTTGATGCAAGGTCACTTGGAAAGTGAACGCGCCGGCTTTTGGCCTGTCCTGTAGCACAACCTTCTCCCATTCCACCGTAAACGCCGTACCTGTCGTACAAATCAAAAAGAGGATTTAACAATCGCGTTGAGATCCATGCACGACTCCGGCTACATTTTGTGCCACGTTTCTTTGCCACTGGTTGTTTGATGAGGCGTGTAATTACGATCGGCAAATCGTTGCGTCGATTTATCCTTCTCTCACCCTCCACCTCCCGTAAAGATTGCTGATCGCAGAAACTACTGACGCGAATGCTTTGCGACACGATCAATCCGGCGAGGAGAAAGGATTTAGAAAATCAGCTCGGAAGGATTTGAGAAGGCTATCAAACGTTTTGAAAAGCATGCGAAATTATGAGAGAACTCACTGATCGTAATAGGATTTCTTTAAATTTTTGAACACGGATTATTTGAAATATACTAGTCACGGTAAACACGCGAAGAATCTCTTAAATGGTTCGACCGTAATGGGCACTGATTGGCAACGATTGACTTTCGTTCGGAGGAAAACGTAAGAACGAACGTTCTTCAGATGGCATGAAAATGCCATCCATTCGAGATTCCGATGACTCACCATTGTCAGCGTACTTGACGTAGCTGGCGTTCGACAGGCGGGTATCGAAATTTGCCATGAGCGGTGCAATGTACTGGGTAGCGGCCAGCCAACTGTGTACGTAGTCGCCGGTGTATAGAAAACCTCCCGTAGCGATAGTAATATTGCGCACATTATAGCCGTAGAATGGGAAATCAAACTTCAGCTTAACGGTCTGCAACAGCATAGAAATCATAGTTCAATTCTTATCCAGACTTATAAGGATTTAATGATTAACTGTTCTCGTGTTTCTTACATATAAGTTCACGGAAAGAACGATTTTGCATTAGATAGATACATATAAAAAAATAATTGCATGAATCATCAAAATAATTGTGTAGGTAATTAAAAAATGATGAGCAACGCTGCAAAAAGTTTTAACATTCTAGTCTTCCACATAATTATTTTGATAGTTCAACAAAATTTGTTTTCAGATCTATATCTAGCTAAATTCTTAGATATTTCAACAAAACTGTTTTTTCCTTGTTTTATGTAATTTTTTGCTATAATAGGGATTGAATATTCTGAATGTGTGTGTATATATATATATATATATCTATATTTGTATCTATATGCTTTTTTCTTTGCTGTTATATAAAATCTAAAAGTATCAATATGTAGTATATTTTATATAACTTTCAATTTTTCACAAGAGAATCGCCATAATACAAAATAATGACAAGTGAGTCTCACCGCGGCGCGTCGATGGCTCTGACTAAGTAGATGATTGACCCTAAGATCCGGATGATTGTCCATGTCGACCCAGTATTTTTTGCAGATATCGGTGTCGACGATAAAAGTGCTGTTGTAATACTGATGGGAGTCGTACATCGTTTTAGTGATGTTGTTTTGTGTAAGCGTGGCGTTGGTCACATCGGAGAATTTGTTAAAGGAAATATCGCTGTCGTCGGATTTCATGACATCTTCTGTTGTGTCCTTCACCGCTGATGATTCTGGCTGCTGCTCCTTGCCGGTTATATTGCGATTTGCCAGAGTGCGATTTGTCCATATGTGTAGTGTCGCCTGCGAACAAGTTTCAAACGGATGCAATAATTGTTAAACAGTTGTGACGCGATTGGCAACTTCACGAGCGAATCTAAACATAAAAATGACTGAATAAATCCATTACTGACACCTACCGTGTCGGTTGCAGGATTTACTGTCTGCGACGTCTTCTTCTTTGAATCCGGCTTGGAGCTGGAAATAGGATCAGGTGGCCGAACAGTGGAGGTGGTGGTGGTGGCTTCGCTGATCGAATAAACTGTCGAATACGTTACGTCGGCGGATGCGTTGGTTGTGTTCGACGTCGGTTGTGTTGCTGGCGTTTGTTGCGGCTGTTGCTGTTGCTGTGGTTGCTGTTGCTGCTGCGGTTGCTGCTGCTTTGGTTGCTCCTGTTGCTGTTGTGGTTGCTGTTGCTGCTGCTGCTGCTGTGGTTGCGGCTGTGCTGATGGTTGATGCTTAGATATGTCTTTCTCAGTCGTCATCACCGATTTTTCAGGCGCCTCTCGACGTACTCTCTCTACATTCTTACCGTCGATCAGTCTGATATTCGAAATGTAATGATCGAACGACGACTTGCCATTCCACCCGGCATAACCATAGTAAGAGTCGTCTGAAATAGAGGAGAAAGCGTATTCTAGTTATGGCGTCGAAATCTTGAGTATTGAAGAGAAATATTTTCTAATGCTGGAATGCATGAACATTACTATTTTTATTTTAATCTTTCCTCGTCTTTCCGAAAAAGATTACAATGAAAAAAATTACATTAACAAATTTAATTTAAAATTTACAGAATAAATTCTAAATAATCTTAAGGATTTAGTAAAAGAATAAGTTCGGTGCCATCATGAAAGAAAATATTATAGATATTTTAGAATCGGTCTTTAATGGATTGAAGTAATTTATTTTATATGGGTCAAATTTTTAGAGATAATCTTTCTTTATTTAATAGTACAAACTTATAATCCATCCATATCTTAAGCGGAGAGAGATACGTTCTGTATATCAATCGCAAGCGAAAGAACTCGTCTCAATTTATCCTTGAGCTAGCATTGCAATTACGATACTACGACTGATTATTGAATGATGACTAGGATCAATCTATGACACGTACATATGACTGTGTTGCATTCGTGCATTGTCTCCAGTTCATACAGGCTCACCAAGAGTGATTCCCTTCGAGGGGATCGGGTGTCCATTTAACCGATGCGTCAACGTCAAGCCCATCACCGGTGTCCGAGATCAGTGCCATGAAACGCGGATTAACCTCGATTTCTACGTTCGCGATAGCCGCGGCGCGATTAATGGACAGTTCGGGGGCAAAAGTGGCACGAGACAAACTTTTCACAATTCGTTCACACTAAATTCGTTATCAGGATCTTTTGCTAGAACGAGCAATTTACTATCATGCGTGTATTTTTCAATCATGCTTTGTGTGCTTTTTCAGCATATTCCGCTTACTCTAGAGTTACAATTTATCGATAAAACGATATGAATCCCAAATTATCTTTTTATATAACACAAGTCATCATAACATCAAAATCACTTTAAAATGATTACCAAACATAATTTTTTAATCATTAAGATTCATTTTAATGTCATTTTGATATCGCAACTTGTTATTGCTATTTTATACAAAATTTTCTTTTCGAAAAATCAGAAAAATATGAAGAAATTTTATTTTATATTTTTATTTATTTTTTATAGAATTCTACCTTTCTGGTTGTATCGCTCATTACGATTAATTCACAGTTCAAAACATGTTTAAATGATTAAAATTATAAACAATTATTTTATTAGATAGATTATATTAATAAATATGACCATTGAATTCCACATCATAAAAGTGTTTAGAATCATCGGTGAAGAGGAACGGGAAGTTAGGCGGTACGATCGACCGGATAAAGCAATAATTGACGATCCGACAAATCGGAGCGAACGTGCAAGCTTGACGTCAATGTAAAAGCGTAAACCGAAACCAATCGACTCAACAGCTTACTATCTTGGAAAGCTTTTTCCCTCATCGTTACGAAATTATCTCTCTTTAATGATCCTAAACCCTCTGATATCCCATTTTACCCTCAGGAAATTTGAATTCCGTTCTATAATTCACCATCACACATGATTTACATTTCAAAATAATTTTTTATCCTAGATATTTTTTCCTAAAAAATTATCGAACGCATACAAAGAAAAACTATTATCTTAATGACTGAAGTTTACGTGAAACATCAGTTTGAATAACAATATTTGCTTGTTATCCACTAAATAAACAAAAATATAAAAATAAAATAATTGTCAACTCATAAAATAGCTCTGTTGAAAAACTGCAATCAAAGCGAGCTCAGAAAACTTTCACCAAACAGATCAATTCTCAGGTACGAACGAGTTTCATTAACTGCGCAGTGAATCGACTCGATTTCTTAGCAGTAGCGGCAAATTGTAAAATCGCTTCGCCGAATTGTGCAAATCGTAAATGCAAGTGAATCGGGCAACGTGTAAAGTTACGTCGAATTGTGGAAAGGTTTCCTCGAATCCAGATCGACACAAATGCGTTTCTTATCCACGCTAAGTCACGTTGCACATCGCGAATTTTCGCGTTTTCGCTCATATTACGTCATTGCGATTCGATGCGGTCGTGACAGACGCTATTCGCAAAGTAGCCGTAATCATTCTAATTGTATAATCGCTATCTCAGCTACATAATCCTATGAATCGTAATGTAAATTTATGAGACTCGTGCGACCGACTTACATCTTTCATAGAATTAATATTCATAACCCTGACCGTTTTAGAGTGATATCGATAATATAGATATGACATGCATGGACAGCGTGTAAAACTTTCGCGTGAATATAATATGCATGTAGAAAGGTACTCCCTGAACAAATTAAATTGAACAGAAGCGGAGAGCAAAGCAATCGAGCGCATAAAACGTTTACGTATTTGTGCCTCCCACGTTATTGCTTTAACTTCATTTGCTGCAATTATTGAGAGACTGCGGGTCACGAAGAGAATTGCGAGATACGCCGTCGAGTTACGACATGCGCCAGAAATATTTGTCTTATTCCATAACGTTTAATTTCGCTCGTTTCACGCGAATATGTTTTCCATTCTTTCGTTCGCGGTGCATTTTCATGCCGACGATATTCCGCGTAAAGACAAGACACGGCGTGTCAGACGCGCAGCCTTGGACGAAAACGTGCAGTGGTGAATATTAAAATTAAAATAGCACTATCGGTGAATGTCAATGCAGAGTTACATTACGTCGTGCATTTTAGCATAGCTGAAAGATAATTTCTTATATCGTAACGATAAGTAAGGAGAATATCTTTTATTTGCTATGTAAAATTCGATCGTAAAACTTGAAATCGAAACTTAATTGACATTAATTAGCTCGAGTGATAATACTCGTATAAGAAATACGACACGACGGCGACAATCGGCATGTTAATTATACACATCGTAGTGCAGTGTATTGTATATTTCGCACGATGTAAGCGTAATCAATATCTCATTAGATATCTGACGTGTGCGAGACGATAATTTTGTGTATGCTTATCCATTGCTCATTAAAACGCATGTCGGCTTCGCCAAGGTAACTCGAGAACGCCTCGGCGTCTCGATGCCTCCTCATGTACGTCCGACATATTTTTAGACGACGCAAGTAAAAGGATGATCCCACATTGCGATTCTTTTTACGCCTTAAATAAGCGAATAGATGACGTGTCCCTTGGAATTATTTAACGATGTAAATGAGAAGATCGAGATAAAATTAACAATGGATAAAAAAAGCAAGTAGGGAACCTGTAAACAAATATTTCTCCAAGAGGCTATTCTATAAAACCTCAGGAATCTATTCCTTTAATTAAAAGTGTTTTTTTAATTGGTTTGGCGCAAAATTGTGCGGCAGACACGTGCCAACGGTAACAATCATCATAAAATGATTAAAAAGATGACAATTACTTATATCGCTGGAAAATAATAATAATTTATCCACCGGTTTCTATCATCGCATTAACCTGATTATTTTAACTATCATATATACGTATTTATACGTGCCGTTACACTGACCTTATGAATCTCAAAGACACTTCTTTATCACATTTCTCAATGAAAAAGAAAAAAATTAATTATAGGCGATTAAAAGCAAAATAAAAAGCTTGGCTGTCAAAATTTATTTGTGTGATATCACATACACAACTGTAGTGAAGAATTTTAAGCAGCTTTAGAGAATTCCTAGCTTAGGAAGGATTAATAGTTTGAGAAATAAACATAAATATCGTACGCGCTCAAAACGATGGACATCTTTTTCCCACGATGATGCTTGACGATTCTGTAATGAATTGCAGATTGAACGAATAATTGAACTGAATATGGAATATGGCTTTCATTAGATCAAACAGACGCGCGCGTAACAAAAATAGTCCTTCTCTCCAAAGAGTTCGTTCACAATTTCGCGGACAAGCATGTATTTATGTCCACGTTCTAAATCTTTTTAAGGAGATTCGACGACGAGGCCTTGGATTTATTCACGATGATTAATCGATTTTAACGCAACAAGGAGTAAGTCATCCGATATTTACGAAGCTTATTAATTTTAATTTTAAAGGAATTTTAGAGGAATTCTTCTAAATATTTAATTCTGTGCAAAAAAAGCATTAATAATGATTTATATTAAAATTTTCTCATTTAATATGTTCTTTTTAAGTTTCTGCATGTATATAAATAATCGAACATTAATGGAGCTAGGATATCGCGATATTGTGATATAAAAACCCTGCCGACTTATCTTATTTGCAATGATCATTTCTCATGGCACACTTTGTTTACTGAGCCAGTAATAGGATGTGCGTGAAAGGTTTTTCATGTACGTTCAATAATAGGGCGTGCCATTAATCCCATTACGATCATACCTTTTCCGCTTCCTTTCACATTTTACTGCGATCCGCGATATCAGGACGGAAACGACGCGACAATCAATGCCAATGTTACGCACGCTGCCATGAAGCCACCCACATCCGAAGACATCATTCCTTTCTTCCTTCCTTTCCGAGCGAAATATATGGAACGTCAACTAAATTCGCGATTGAACAGCAGAAAAAAATTAGATTGAGGAGGGAAAGGAACAAGAGGATTATGAAACTCTTGAATTAATACACAAATGTCGATGACGAAATGTCTTTATAATATCTATATCAAAACAGCATTTTCATCGATGACTCCATCGATGATTCTATCCATGATTGCGTCATGTGATAATTCGCTGCAGAAAAAACTGCGGTTCAGATAATGAGAAGCACCGCGAGAGATGAAAGCGTGCGCGAGTAGCACATTTCCTAATCTTTCCGGCCACACTTCCGGTGTAAATATATCAAAGAGATTGATAAATAAGGCAAATCACACTGTAAATGTTGATGAGACATTATATATAATAATATATTTTAGGCTCGAAAAAATTTTAGAGTGAAATTAATTCTGAAGAATGAAATCTCACTTTTAAAGATTGAAAATTGAGCCATTCTTTTTCTAGTTCAATTTTCACTCTTTAGAGTGAAATTCCATTCCAAAGAATTTAGTGAATAGGCAATCTATATACACGAAAAGAACGATTTTGAAGTATCTAAAAAAACTAAATATAGAATTGAAAATAATTTTGTTGGACCACAAAATAATTACGTTATTATTTCAAGCATTATGAGTAATACTCTGTAAAAAGTTTTAATATTCTAACAATCGGCTGGAGAGTCTTACATAATTATTTTGATTCAACAAAATTATTTTCAGATCCACATCTAACTAAATTTTTAAATATTTCAACAAATCTGTCCTTTCAGTGGCTATATATATTCAATATTAATTTTCAATATTTCTCTGAATTTTACCTACTGTGACATGCATGTTAATATCCGAAATATATTATTATACACTTTATATAACATTTTATGTCAAATATCTACCTAGATAAATAAAACAAGACATGATACACCTCCGCTGTGGAACAATTCATCAAAGTGATAAAACTGGAGATACAATTCTTGCAGATAATGAACAACCTATCTCCGCAAACTATATCCGAGATAAATTACAATCAATCACGCCAGCAGGGTGTACATAGATCCACTGACAAGATAACAGACGGGAATAATACTGAAGCGATTCGTGGCTCTTAATGATCTGATACACTAATTATATCTAGCTATGACTGTTAGTTTGTCTATAAATGCACTGTTTAGTCTCACGATGTTTAGTTTTTCCTAATTTTATATCTCTTCAGAGCTCTATCGTTTATTCTTTATTACCCTGATAAAATTATTTAAATTTCTCATGATTTACATTATTATATCATAGGAGGAATTTTATTATTGTAGATAAATGTTCAAGGCTAAAATAAGCGTAATACTATACATACAATCAGAAAATATCAATGATGCATTTTTAAATTATATCAGAATAATTTTTCAACTTAGCGAGATCAGCAGTTATAAAAATTCAATAATATTTTCTATTTAATAATATTTAATACAACTTAAAATGTATATAACGATATCTAATTTAATATAATCCTATATCTATATAAGATTAGCCTAGCTAGTCGCTTTCGTGCAGTGAACCCAAAATAGTGCTTGATGCAATTTAACTCGAGAAAAGTTGTCCTAGATAAGGCATCCATTTTTGTGGTAGAAAGTCAAATGAACGGAATGCAGACGAAACTGCAGCTATGCAAATATTCCGTGGTACGTGCATCTGTGGGTGCTCGCTCAAGATAACGCGCCTCTTTTTGTCTTTCTTTTTCCTTTCTTCAGCAAACAAGCAAATGCAAGTTGACTTTAAAACCTGATAGCTGATAACGAGTCAAGTGGCTGAAAAGGTTTCGAGAGAACGCTGTTACGCTGAAGAGGGCGCGAATTGCGACGCCCAGAGTAATTCAGCTCAAATTTGTGAAATTAAAATAGAAAAATCGAAAGAATAATTCAATGGGAATATTTTGAAAATGAAAACTTCAGAAACATCGAAGAAAGATTTGTATTTTTCCGCGATCTTTATAGAAATAAAATTAAAATTAAAAGATTCACGTACGAGTACCAAAAATATTTTAGAAAATTTTGGAACAAATTAAAAAAAATAATGTTTGTGTTGTAACATGAAAATAGTCTAGCGTTATTAGAATTGTTTCTCAATTACGTTATTTTGTAAATATTTAAAGTACGAGAATGGAAAATAATCAATGATTTTGACCTTGTTTATCTTATCGATCGCTGAAGAATAACATACATCTATATTCCGCTATCGAAGATAACGCGATTCTATTTATTAAAATTGTTAGTCATTCTATTAGCTGAAAGTAGCTAATCTATAAGAATGATAAGAGCCCCTATTACTATACAAACCAATGTCCTGAATATTCTAACAGGCAGAAGGATATTGGAAGACGGTACAAAGATAAAGCGAGTACCAGTCGGTCGCAAAATGCGTCATCTGCCGCCATTTGCTTTCGCCAATGCCAAATACGAGCGAGCCCGCATACATTATGATGATCACGAAGACGGTGTTAACACGTAGAAGACGAGGCATATCAACGACTCGATTGAGAAACCCAAACGAGACGTCCGACTTCCAGACATCGTCTTTAACGAGCAGAAAATACTTGCTGCAGGAGCAAAAAGCACTCCTGCATCCGAGAATAACTTTATCGTGAATTTATACTCCTCTTACTTTTATCGAACATCTAATTACACTCTCATATCACGCTGTTATCGAGAAACAATATTAATAATAAATAAGTTGTTATTCTCTCATATTATTAGTGCGGTGTAATTTTTATTATGCTCAATTAATATCATTTTCGGTTTCGTGAATTGTACAGAATACTCGGACAAAATACTCCAAAAATATTGGATAATAATATCAAGATTTTGATTATATTCATAAATTCCAAATCAAGTATTGATAAATTATATCTTGATACAATTTTTTGTATCTTGTAAATATCCGTTTTTGTTATTAAGCGTTAGTATTAAATCACGAAAAATTTAAAGCAAATACAAGAGAGATTCCAATTTCTTTCTTTTTAAAGTTTGCCACTCAACAAATTTTCTTGGTGAAACGTACGAACATCCATCCTCCCGTTCAAATTGCAGAATACAGTCAAAGAAACCAGTTTTTAAAACGTGACTCATGAATGTCTCCCGTATCATAGGAGAAACCCCATAAAAATAGCTCAGCCAGAACCCGTTCTGGCATCGACGATTCGCAACGCGAGAAAATGCACGGGTTATTTTAAGTTACGTCGCAGTTTCTAGACGCAAGTAGCAAATAAGAATATACAGGGTGTCCTAGATTCCATATAACTAACGGCCAGTTCGACCGATTTGGAATTGAATTCTTACGTCATCAAAATAACGGAAACCAAATTATGGTTTCGAATTATTGAATGTAAACACTCAATATTCAAATCTAATATCGTTAATTCTATCAGACAAAGGAAATCGATATACGACGAAAATATTAAGTCGTTGCAGAAAATCATACTTATCACATAAATAAAGTTGAAAATAAAGTTTTAATATGTAATAATTAGAGCAAGATTGTCATCACTAATTTCAATATACTTCTTCTTTTATCCAAAGAAAAACTTTTGAACTCTTTTTCGAAAAATTTCGGTTTCATATTATATTCAGTTTTTTCTTTTTAATTATTTCAATTTTAATTTGATATAACATTTTAATTTAATATAACATTTAATTTTAATTTAATTTAATTTAATTTTAACTTAACATGAAATATAATTTAAAAAATATTTAAAAGAAATTACTATTACATTAATTTAATATCTTGATCCTTAATTAATCTAACTCTTGTCAAACAATTTAAGATAATTTCATTTGTTGTACATAAAACGTTATACTTAATTATCAACGTTATACTTAATCATATTTTTTATTTCAAAATTTGTATGATTCATCACGTGCTTATGATGAAAATATACATAAATGGTTTCGTAAAGACAAATATATCCGCAACACGTAATCGCCATAACGGCAACTATGTTATTTTTACGTTGGCTATGTTATGTTGGTGATATGAATAAGACACCGAAGAAGTTGCATAAACGCTATCATCCGGAAGTGACATGATAGACTCTAACATATCCTGCCTATATTAACATACATTCTCTCTCTCTCTCTCTCTCTCTCTTTATTCCTGCTTGTTATACTTATTAATTAATTTTCTCTCGATTATCTTCAATCTTTTTACAACAAAAATTAATTCTATTATAATAATACATTCTTTATTAATTAAAAATTTCTAATGAAATATAATATTCAGTGATCTACATAAAGTGTTATAACTGTTTTCTCGGAAATTTTTATAGATAACAATAACATCATTTTGTGATGTTTTAAATAGTTTTATATTCTGCATTAAATAATTTAATGTTCTGTTGCAATTATTTTACGAAATTACGGAATAAATAATGTTACTGCCGGAAGACTCTTTCGTTTTCTAAGTGAAACATAAATTTTCATTCCCTCTTCTTTCCTTATCTTTCAATATCTCGTTATAATACCGCAGCTTCCGCCACTATAATTAAATCATATCCGTTTCTCGCATCGTATCAACAAGAGGGATCGTTAAACCATATATACAACGTAACAGTATCACCGTGAGATATTACCATTCCCATTTCCTTTTTTCCTGCCTCCTTTTAGAATCTCCAGTAAATTCTATGCAATTTAACGCTCTGCATTGAATGACGATCGAGGAAAGATCTCATCTCAGTTCCGAGTATCATCAACAATATTGTCGAGGAAAGAAAAACGTTCGACGTAGCGAATATCTTTTACATCGCATTTTTAGTTCGTGTTTTTTATTGATATAACTACTTGCAAAGTAGTTATACCAAGTGTCTTCGAAATTTATATATCAATAGTATTTCATAAAAAAAACGCTTTTCAAATTTTCTAAATTAAATATTCAGATATATTTTTATTCTTAATAGAAAAAATATTAGCAATGAATAAAAACACGACAATAACCCACAAACCTTCTAATATCTTTGAAGATAAAAGCCTAAGATAAACCCTTAAAAGCCTAAAAAGTATTAGTAGAAAACATTTGGAATTGATTGTTTTCTGAACCATGGATCATACGAAAGTCATATAGTTTCTTATTTATATGATGTAGAACAAAGGTTTACAATGGCAGAAATATAACAGTTTAATGATACGTGAGAAATTCTCACAATCGCCCGTCCACGCTTCACTGCATACGTAAAAGCGATACCGGGGATATTTCTTCTTGCCTTGCGTGATGCTTTGCCATCCATCGATAGCCACGGACCGGTAATCTTGAAACCATCAGCGAATCGAAAATCGTTCATTTCCTCACGAAGCAAACTCGGAATTATTAGTATCATCATTATTATCATTATTAGCGCAAATACATACATATAATACTCTGTTATAATTTATATTACTGATATCAATTCGATATACTAATCATAAATTTGACTTGATAATCGAAAAGTATATTTAGAAAGACCTGCGGTTTGAAAAAGTTAAAATTTTTTTTCAAATTTCTTATAATTTAAATAGATTAAAATAAAATCGTAAATTCAAATCTTTTATTATAAATTAATCTAACAATAAGTATTATCTCTTTTTTAATATTAGTTAAAGCATTTTTGCAATTTTTTTTCATATTCTATAATTTTACGTACTTTACAAATTGTTCTGTCCTCGTAATTGTTATTTGATAAAACTGGACTATCAAAGTTTCGTCTTGCGCTTAAAAAGTTCGATGAAGAAACGAGTCTCGTTTCATTGTGTATTTGAAATGTGACGATTCTTTGACACGCTTGATCACCTACACATTGCGAGCTATATTAAACGCATCCGCGATGGTGATATATAATTGAAGAGTCGTTAAGAAAGATCAAAACTCGCGACACGGTCAATGGATCTGCCAATGGCACACACATTTCGAACGCCTAACGAACGTGTTATAACTTACAA
This sequence comes from Mycetomoellerius zeteki, assembly GCF_001594055.1. NCBI lineage: Eukaryota > Metazoa > Arthropoda > Insecta > Hymenoptera > Formicidae > Mycetomoellerius > Mycetomoellerius zeteki. The sequence goes on along the minus strand of NW_017256696.1, from coordinate 1,871,215 downwards.
TGCCACTAACTATGACCATTGCAATCATGTGTAGGATACGATGAACTTTTCGTAACGACAATACATCATATATACAGATCATATTAATGAGACTAGCCCGCATTGTATATTGAATATTTTTGAAAAAGCGTAATTCGCTATAATTAAAAAAAGTTCTCATTTAACAATACCGCTTTTATTAATCAAAATTTTATGGAATAATTCATATATAACAGTATTTTATGTATTAATAATTAATACATATTAAAAATTCATATAAACGAAACGAACATAGCAAGAAGAGATCCGTAATAATCAACTTTTATATCTAAATTTTTAATTAAGAATTTAAAAAGAAATATAGGTAATAAAAAAATTAAGAAAGTAATTACAAAAAATTTTTAACCTACACAAAGGTTTTAATTTATTCTTTTTATCAAGAAGTCAAGCTTTTATACTTATTTTAAAATTTGTGTTTGAGAGCGCAGAACGCAGAGGAGGACGAACGAGATTACAGTGAGCTTTAATCTACGTACATAACTCGTGATCGTCTTAATAAAGTCTTTAATTAAGCACTAAACTATTTACATATATACTATAATACACAGTATAAGTCTTGCCTTTTCGCGAATAAAACGTAAAGAACGTTCAGCACTCGGTTCAGCGCAGATTCTGAAGAAGAGATCTTTGAAATTGAAGGATATGTACGATTTAATATCGGTGCAATTCTCGAATTCCGAAGATGTCTTCAAGTAACGAACAAAGGCTTTGCGATTCCGAAAAAGATGGAGTAAGTAAGTATAATTATATTATACTTTCTCAGAATGGCGCAATTTTCTAGAGATGAATAAATGAAAAATGCAAGGCAAATTAAAGTAATTTCATACAATTGCTTTATTGATTGCCTTCTGGTGCGTAGATAAACAATCGATATGATCAACATAAGTAGCATTCAAAATCGATGTTTTTTACTAAAAATAATAAATACATGATTTTTATTTCGGCACCAGTTTTCACACCAAGCATGCCGACATGCTAGAAGGATTTTCAGACCAGCGAATGGCATAACGATACAAGCACGACCCAAGCGTCGTCATTGTCGTCATCGTCGCCACCAGCCGTTACCATCATAAAATCAGTCTCCCTTCCATCTCCTCTTCTTGGAATACGAAAATGCAAAAAAAGAACAGAAAAAGAGAGAGACGTAGAACTCAAATTGTACGAGAAGGGAGCAGAAGTGAAGGCCAAAGACCTTTCGCCTGTTCTGTTTCTCTGAAAGTCCATTCCTTCGCCCCTTCGTAAGTGTCGCGGTTTTCAGTGAAAGCGATCATTGTTCATCTCGTGTCTTCTTTCTGACTCGAGAAAAGGAATAGAACGAGGAGGAACACGGATTCCTGGCCTTGCACCAGAACGCGAAGAAATCCGGATTGCGTGTTGCATGTTGGACATAGATTTAATACTACCATACGCGACTTCATATATAGATACAAAAGCTGTTTTAATAAATCGCAGTAAGTCAAATTATCTTCAAATTAAATTAAAAATCACGACGCATTAAAAATATTGTTCTATTTTAGCGTTAATATAATTTAAAAGTATTTTTGGCGATCTTATTTATGTTTCTCTTGACTTATAATTTGTCGTAGCAATATTTTTTTAATTTATGAATGTTGGTCTCGGAATGTATTAACTGATTGTAATAATATCATGTATTTTTAATTTTTAATGCTGATTGATTTCATTATATTTTATTATACTTGTTACAGCAAATTGCAACATATTTTCAATTTATGAGCATAAATTGATTAATTTGGCTTGTTCTATAATTATACATTTTTGCACGCGGCACATTCCGAATTTTTTATCTAGGAATCATTTAAGTATTGAAAAATGATATCGATAAAGATATTTTCACCGAAGAGAAGACGATTCGCCGTGGCGAACGGGATGATGGTTTTGCGTCAGTCGCGCGGTGCTTACGTAAACGCAAGGACGTGACTGCGTGGTCGCGGAGGAAACAGTAAAAAATTTTTCAAGCCTGGCACACCTGTCACCGGTGGTCTCCTTCGTTGACGACAAGGAAATATCCACGCGATACGTCAGCGACACGCTCCGATGACTTTTCCGACGCGCAATCGCGCTCGTTAGCGCGCGCGAAAATTATTATCGAGTTCGTACCGACTAAATACTTAGATAGTAGCGATAGATAACCGTGCGAATTGCGAGGTAACGCTGAACGCAACGTTTGGCAATATTGTTAGCAGTTTGACGCAATAATCTAACAAAACGCGAGGGGAACAAATTTTGAAATTACAAATTATTTGTTCGATATAAATAACAATCGTAGATACATTTGATAACACCTTGCCTACCTGTTACGATAAAAACATTACGCAATGAAAACAAATATTTTCTATTGATATTTTTATCTTTAGATTAAATAATTATCAATCGCGATCAAAGAAGAAAATGACGTATACTGTCTCAATAAGTCAATTTATTGATAATATCGTAACATGACGTATATATGGGCTGGAATCTAGATTTAATGATCATTAGAGGAATGGCAGATGTTGCCATTACTATCGAAATCATCGCAACAGATTACAATTATGACACTAATAATTGTTCAATTAATAACGAGCCATCTATTGCATTGCATGATTGCCGCGGATGGCACATGACTCTCGCAGTATTGCATAACTGCGATGACTATCATAAAAATTATTTCAATTTATGTTTAATGGAGTCTGCAATATAAATCAGAGTAAATCTGCATTACACACAAATCTAAATAATATATTAAATATTAATTACATATATAAATTACATATTTATTATATATTATAAATTAAAGAGCACGGTAAATTAAAAAAAAATTTAAAAAATTTTTAATAAATTAGCAATACTAATATAGAAATAACTGCGTCTAATATCAGTTGCGCGATAACATTCAATATAATCACCAGTGTTTTTTATCAATACAGCAATTAGATTTGTATTTAATACTCTTTCGAAATTTCTATGTAGTAATGACGCACTCAGTAGTAATTAGCCTTCTATTTATCGATTTGCAAGAATACTAATGAATAAGGACGCAGATCGAACGTCTCACGATTCGTTCTGACATAAAGGCGAGACACTATCTCTCTTTCTTCGTCAAGAGACGGCGAACGGTACATTTGCCCCAATTAATCAGACAACGGAATTGTGAGAGAAATGCAAATGACGTTCTCGTGTCTGACATTAATTGCGACCTACAATGAAATCGCCCTTACCCAAGAATATAATTCCTAATTGGAATAATTGCTTCAATGAGTGAAGAAAAATCGGTATATACGGTATATTTGAGTATAAAATTATATTGTTATAACAGCGTGACGTCATAATAACATATTTGCTATAATAATTATAATAATAGGAATAAAACTAATTTAAACAATTATGAAAGAAAATGTACTTGTAACTTTTAAGTTTTGTTAATATTCTTGTAGTCAAGCTTGTGTCTCTTTAAAGTCTCCAGATAGATAATATGTATACATAGGTAGATAACATATGCGCGCATACATGCATAACAGGAACGTATATCGGTAATGACTATATCTCTAGGATAAATTCTGAAGTTTTTATGCATTCCGTATCTTAATTATCATCACGTCGTACACATTTACGCTTTTATACATCGCGATAGCAAAAAATTTTCATGCAAACGTGTTGCACGGGATAGTTTCATTTTCTTTCTCGCCTTCGTTGTAATTGCGTCCCGTTAGTTATTCTTGGTCCTTCAACTGAAATTAATTACATCTTGGCCGTGCTTTAAGCATTCGTTGTGGCGTTGATCGCGCGATGTGTTCTGGCGTGCATGTGGCGTATCGGTCGTGTAAATATTTGCGTATAGCAGCTAATTTATCCGTGCGCAAGGAACTTCTGAATTCGTCGAAACACCGAACATGATGGAAACCAGAGATCCGTGACTAGCCGGCAAGAAATAAAGCCGAGTCGTCACGGCGAATTTCCGTCCACGGCGAGAGCGGTGAAAGCCGAGAAATGGACCGCAAAATGTTCTTTTGCTCGCAAAACAGTTAATATTTAAATGAATCACCTCGAAGAATTGTTCTTTCTAGAAGTTCTCTTACCATTTATTTGAGAAAGTTATTAACAAGATACGTAGAAATAAATACGTATATATACATATATTTGAATGAAATTATATCTATTAAATTATAATAATAGAAATTATTATAATAAACAAATTATTGACAGTAGAACTAAATAATTTAATAATATGATAGTATTACTACAATATTTGATTCAGATTTCTATTTTTCATTACGTAATTCTTACAGCATTCCAATTTAAGTATAACCTACACTGTTTTTTCTCTAGTATGTAACAATAAAATTAAACTGATTTCTTAATTTAGATTCTACATAATTTATTCCAGGAAACATAAATATACCGAAAAGTCTGTTAATTTACTGATGACTTATGATAGCAGCAATAGATGTAGATAGCAGCAAACAAGAAAATTGCAAGAAAGATTCGCTCAATGAGCAGATAGTAATAAAAAACAGAATTATAAGCAAGATTCGCTCGACGAACAAACACATTGTAATGTGAACGATGATGCTAGCTACTTTGCATCGTGGTATACGTAATTGATCACCAGTGGCACGTGGTAATAACGACATCGTAAACTTAAGATCGAGCGGAGATAAAATTGCGAGAATAAAATTACAATTCTTCTTCAAAATATGTTTACATCGTCGAGAGATATTAAAATCACAGTACTGAGAAAAGGTCTGCGGCAATTTAAATATTGCATAAATTATATTACATTATTTATGTCTTTAAAAACAACATTGCCGAGATGCCATTAGACATATGTATTGTGTAGAAACTGATGATAAAGTAACACTCTTTGTCTCGCGAGACTTATTGATAAATCAAATTTTCCTTTGTCGTCCGCGCTGACGAAATCTCTCCATTTAATGCCCATGACACGATGATCCATCCTATTGAAGCGAGTAATGTATTGCAAGGTACGCAATTCTGTTCGGTCAATCATTGAAAGGCCTTTTACCATTAACGAGGTCGATGGGGTGATATCAACCGCTAACGTTCTTCGATGCGATGCTTGAATTGACTCGATCACGAAGAAGAATCCTCTTGATTCGATCGTGTTATCGATTTGTCTTTGTATGACATTCAGAATTATCATCAATGATTTTCATTACGTCACATTAATGTATAAAGTCATAAGCATAATAGTAATATAGATATAGGTATACTAAAATATCAAAATTTACTTTAAAAAATCTAATTTTTTTTTATATAATAATTAGTGAAAACTATGACGAGAGAGAGAGAGAGAGAGAGAGATTCAACCTCTTTATAATTCTTTTGCTTATAAAATCAAGTGCACAATTTTAAAAATAATATTTTTGTATGCAATTCGATATTTTACAGTGAGTATACATACGGTAACATATTTTCTTAAAGAAAATAAAGGACAAATCTGAAAATTTTAGGGCTTTATCCCTACATATTTTTAAACTAGTTCGTGATTGTCAAAAATTTGTGCATTATAACATTTTATTGCACCGTATAATTAAATAGAGCTAATGCGCAGTTTTCTGATAGTTTGAAGCTGGTTTGATTGTATTGGAACAAACCTTTGATCTGAAATAATAAAAAATGAAAACAACTCTAGTTTGAATAAATTTAATTTAAAAAATTAAATTAGCGAAATCAAATGGTATTAATGTAATATATTTCTCGAAATCTTCAACAACCAGAGGTTGATTCCTATAGCCTTTTTACGAATTTTTGTCTTTGTTGTGTGATATTAAAAAATTAAGAAATGTAATTAACGAAAACAAATTGTATTTATATACATAAAGCTGTAAGATATTTTTCGTAAAAATTTGCTCATTGATATAATATTATAGACATTGGAACGCTAGTTAGAAAAGAATTTCCCATAATGTCAAAATAAAGGACAGTAAAGGACAATATTAGAAAATAAAGGACAAAATTGAATTTTGAAGAAACAAATAAATCTACCTAAAATAAAGGACTGTTCTTTACAACAAAGGACGTATGGTCACCGTAAGTATACAGCAGATATAACTCTCTACGTATTATGCACGGTATATTAAATAAAATTCTAACGTTAAACTCGACATTATGCACAAAAGTTGCACGAAATGCACTTTGATGCATGCACATCATTAATTATCTAACTATCCAGGCAAAAGAAATTAATTACCCACATATCTAATTATCTTTTACAAGGACGTGGCAGTGACTTCAATGTTCAATAATGACTTTAGAGTTCTAGAATTTATTAACCAATGAAAAATTATTTACTTATTGGTAACCACATATTTAAAAATACATGCATTATAAAATAGAATTAGTAATAACACAGATATCTTATTTTTACGTCGATCTTTGTATCAGAATTATTATGAATTACTTTCACATTATATAAAATCATTATATAAAATTAATCACAGGCGATTGATTTACAGATTTAATTTCTTAATACTAATATTATCACATGAAATAAAAACTGAGATTAATATACATACTTTATAAAGGTTTCTAATCGACGTACTATGAAAATGCTAAACTTAATTTGAGTTGCATAATTAAATGCGCAAAATCTCGATCATTTTCCGCTGGATATAATTAAACATTTTCATGGTAAAAAAATGTTAATATTTCATATCTCTTATTTGAAAGATGTATCTGCAATACACGTGGTCTCTCGGCGCGATCGGCGCGACGCGTCTGGTCGGATACAATCTAATAATGTCGAGAATGAATTGAACCAATCGCCTGTATCAAAGCCGGTACACCAACAAAAACTGCATCGCGAAGTACATCTTCGTCTGCGCGACGAAGATGTACTTCGCGAGTCGCATGCGGCGCCAAAGCCACTTATCGTCCTCCTCGCTGTAGACGTCACAAAAATACCAATGTAATAATTAACGAGGAAGCCGTCGGATTATTTATTATCCCACCAATAACTTGCTGTATTAATTAGCGTGCACTACATAATCGTGTGAGCATCACGTTATGTCCATTTCTCCTCGAGAAATTCCATTGAAGTGCCATGAGAGAAAGAGAATATTTTTTTATATAAAAATATAAAAAAATTTTAAACACAATAATTAAAAGACACTTTTTAAAACCTATATTTTTATATTTTACAACTATTTCTCATATTGTCTACTTTAGAAAATTTAACTGTGTTTTAAATTTAATAATAATATTTTTTGTTTGAAATATTTTGCATAAAATATCAAAATTTTAATGCAAGATAATATCGAACAATATTATAACAATATTTCGCCGCAAAAATGTGACATATCACCGAAGCATAGCTAAAATATTTTACGGTAAATACGGCAAATTCTTGCAATATTTTAATGTAAATACAATTTTTAATACAAATACAATCGTTATAGCACTTTAACGTAAACGCAGTAGTGATAAATCGTTGGTGAGAATATCCTTGTGAAGGGACGGAAGGTCCCTATGGTATTATACGTGCAGCAGCATCGGCTTCCGGCGTAAAACGACACACGCGATGGTCACCACCTACGCGTGACCAGACGAGACGCGTGCACGCGTGCATGCGTACACACGTGTACATGCGCACGCACTTGTAAAGACAATGATCTTACGCGCTCGCGCTCATCGGCTTGGCTCGACTCGAGTGCAACGAACTCGCAATTTCGCGCCCGTGCCTGCATTATTCCAGCGCGCGACGCGCGAATTGCTGTCCGATTACAGCTCCTTATAAGTTCCAAAACGCAATAAGTGTAGTAAACCTTAAGCCCATTCTACAATTGCGTAAGCGTAGTTGTAAGTGGCCGTAGTTGTAAGAATTGAATAGTCACAGTCGAATGTTCTCCTCATATTTGACTGTGATTGGTTAATTCTTACAACTACGCTTACGCAATTGTAGAATGGACTTTAAGCATTAAGAAATTGATCAATCACAGTCGAATGCTAGAAGAATAATCGACTATGATTGGTCAGTTTTATAAAACTTAAGACTTACATCTATTGTGTTTCGGGGCTGATTCTTTATCCGCACCAAAATCTCTTCTTGAAATAGCTCTGTTCTCTCAAGCTGGGATAACTATCTCAGAAAATTCGAGCGAAGACATTTCGAACATTCCAACATTTTGGTCTATATAATTTCAATATTTTTATATTTCCATTTATTTATTTATCACAATTGAAATTCAATTAAAAATGGCAAAAACCAACAAAAACTGATATTTACGAAAAACGTCATCGATGTAGAATTTAAATTTTGTGTAAATTTACACGATATTATATGTATTTTTGAAAGAGACACTTGGCTATGTTCACTGTTCAATTTGACGTGGAATCATCCATTTAATAATTATGGGATAGCGAGTATAAGCGCGAGGCACGGACCAATCAAGCATAATCGGTAGGACCGTTCGCACAAGGCGGACGACTTAATGACCGTATAAAATGGGCCACGTGGGTGTCCGGTTATGTGTGCCCGCGCGTTGCGCCCTTTCCTCTCCGCGCGCGAAATTTCTCCCGACACACATCCTCTTTCAGACGCTTTTCATCGCTCTTGTTAATTTTAGAAACGAATTACAATCGCGGATATATCACGTACGATTACGTAACCCGTCTTTCTGAATCCACATATATATAAATTATTTAATCTTTACAGAACGGGAAAACGATTACAGTAGCGCGCTGACAGATTCATATTTTGAGACAAAAAATAAATAAAAGATGGATTATAATAAATCTTATTCAGGAAAAACTGTAAGATTTGAAAAATAAATCCCTGTCTTTTAAAGATTAATTGCCTCGTTTATTTTAATTCTAATTTTAAATTTAAGTTAGTTTTAAAAAATTTTCATCAGATCAAAATTATACTCTTGTTTCGATTGATCCTTTACATCAAAATTTGAAACAAAAGTATAACTTTAATTTAAATGATATAAATCTATAGCGGATTTCTATAAAAATATTTATAATTCCAAACTTTCCAATTTTTTTGTGGATACTCGATTGAGTAGAAGAAATAAGAATATATACTTTATAGAAGGATTTTAAAAATTATATTTACGTTACATTTTAATCACGTATAAGATACTTGTATTGTGTTAGAGGTAACATTGCTCCACAAAGCGTATTAAGAATATCTTTCATTAAGCGGAGTCATATGATAAGACCAACGTGTAGCGCCGGTTTTAATCTAGACACGCGCGAGCATATGTGTACGTATGTGCACATATATTAGGATATGAGCGGAATATAAACTTATTTGAGGAACAACGGTTTAGAGATACTATGTCACAGATATCCATACTATTATACAGCCGGCAAATTTCATGCAGATATAAACATCCTGTATGAGACGTCCCAAATGTTCTTCTTAATTATGCAGTTACCCTACAGACGTAGGTAATGATGCGTGAACGGTATTATTTTAATGACGCGTTTTAATTTTACAAAGCTATTTGAAAAACGCTATATTTGTCACGCTTCGATCGCTACAGGCATATACGTAGGGATTATGCCACGTATCGAGCGACGTATTGGCGATATATGTTACCGAAACCGGATACGTGCGGGCGCGCGTACGCATCTTCGTCAGCGAGCGAGTATGGTGTGCAATATGCATGCACCAACAGTCGCCCATAAAAGCGCGTGTAATAAAAGAATTTAACGCACTATCGACATATGCCAGACTGGCGACAGGAACGTTGCATTCAAAAACGTGTAATGTTTTTTACAGGTTTAAAAAACGGTATTTATTGTTTTTTTTTAATCTATTTTAGATGTATTTTTAACAAATTCTATTGTTAACAAAATTCCATTTTTTTTCACATCTCGCGTATAAAATATTTGAAGAATTGAAACGTGACATGAATAAAGTTATAAAATATATACATATATTTATAAATATAACAAAGTGCAGAAGTGTAATAAAAATAGAAGTATATGATAAAATGAAATTCTATCGCGAATTCTGACGTGAGAAAATTGTAACGTCTAAAGTACGCTTTAAATAACGAAACATTTCTAAGTGAAACTAATATCTAGAGCAATGATAAGCAGAAAATTATATGACATATACGAACGTGCTTTGCAGTCTAATTGTTGGTTTTGTTTGATATGGACGAAACCATCAGTTTAATTTCGCACTACTACAATTGGCAGTGTCATGATAAGCCAAAAATTGATCTTTTTAGATTATTCTAGAAACATTAGCGAGAATCAATCATATCTAAAAGAGTTTGTCTCTCAATCAAGATGATTCTTTCGGGATATTTTCTGCGTACTTATACGTATATCGTGTATCGTTACGCAAGTGAGAGATATGCAGATGTGCTATATAAGGTCAAGGTACAAGGAATTATACGGAATTATATTAAGCTATGAATACTACGTAAATATACATCTTGTGTGTTACGGACATACGATTTCCTTATCACGCAGAGATTTTCAATTTATATTTACATTTTTTGTAACCATAGAATAAATTAAGAAAATTAATGATATAAACTACTATTCATAAACTTAAAATTAGATTATTAATACTCTAAATTTTTTGCAGTGAAATCTCACTCCAAGAAAGTGAAAATACAATACCACCCATTACTTTTTTAAAAAGAGTGACAATTTTCACTTTTTTTAGAGTAAATTTTCAAGAAGTGAACTATTTTTACTCTCTCGGAATGAGATTTCACTGCAAGAAATTTAGAGTGTAAGAGATTCATGACCTAAAAATGCCTCTTTCTTCTCTATGTTTCTGCGAATTACATTTTCTCTTGAACAATGAACATTATCACCAACTATCGATTTCGACGGGGACACTGACTTCCTCGGTTTACAAACGCGTCTTCTATGGGACGAACGAGGTCACCGCGAGTGTAAGTCCGGCGGAACGCGCTGTGTTAGTTAAAATAGAACGATTCGAAGTCACAATTGTACGAAAGGTGTAACGGCGAGTAGTGGTCGAGGAGAGTGCGTTGAACTTTCTACGTCGATGGAAATATGACAAAAGCCGTGACTCATGGATGACCCATCGACGCACGTTCGTCCATCCCGTCTGTCCATTCGTTCGCTACGAATCGCCAGTGAAGTGAATAGAAGCAACTCGCATCGTGCGGTTTCTGCCATCTCTCCTAATTTTTCGGAAAAAAATGTATCGAAAGGAAACATAGACAAGAATTTTGTCTGAAAGCGATAACATATTACAATGTAATGAAATACAGAAATTTTCACATTCTACATCGGAATTTCTAACGGCACAAAAAAATTGAGTCTTTTTTTTAATTTTTTTAAATTTATCAGATATTTTAACTTTATCAGATTTTTTAAATTTATCATTTGAAGAGAATCGCTTTTATAATAATTTTATTTATCTCCAAGAATGTTTGGAATAATCTTATATCAAGATAACAAAGTACTCGACAGAATACTTTCCAGAAAGTTTTCTATCGTGCTTGATTTTCAAAGAGAGTTCGAGATTCTTTTATTTGAAAGATGTATTAATGTTACACATATTAACAGAAATTTGATTGAAGATCTATTTCCACAATTCTTTTGTTTTTAATATTAAATGTCTTAATACCTATATTTTAATTATAAATATTAATTGCATTGTTGAGAAATCAAGTAACGCTCAATTATTTGCAAATTTTATTTCTAAAATTTTTATGAGTCATATCTGCGTACATCTCTACAATTTTTCTTTAGTATCTATTTAGACATGCGCAATTTAATTGCTTATATCACCGGCGAGAGTGTATGCAAATAATAATTTCGTAATTTATATGCATAGACAATTAGAAAAACCTGTGATTGTCGGACTATGCAATTAAGTGAAATCTAGAAGAATCTAATAAGACACCTGTGATTGCATCATATACGTAATATAAACAGAAAGTAGACAGAAATACCACAAAATTGCTGGAAACCAAAATAATTGCAATTTTCGTAATTTCGTTTATCAGCTTTCCTTCCTCCTCGTTGAGAATCGAAACCTCAATATAGCAAACGTGTCATTTACGTCGTATTATTTAATTTCTCGTGGACGCGTTGTATTGGAAAAAGCGAGATTATGTATGCGAACGAGCCAAGTGTTACGAGGACAAATTTCTACACTTCGTGGAGAGCGTTTCCGCGCTCGCTTTATGAGGCTATCGGGTGTCGTGAAAGTCTATTCCAGAATTTCACATTTTTGAACGACTAAAAAACGAAAAAACGTATCTTTGTCTTCACGCGAAGATTGATCGTTTCAGCTCTGAAGAGAGAGTTCTCTCCATGAGAGAAGAACAATTTTTACACTTGATTAATCATCAACCATTTCTTATGGAAATTCTTTATGGAATTTATCTAGATTGAAAACCCAGATTTGTAATGATCTGATAAATCTATCCTAGAAACGTATCTTTTATCTAAAAAAATAATGATTCTGATTTTGAGAATGTAAATTATAGTTTTTTTTTTTCATAAATTTGAGACGCCGTATGCGTTTCGCGCGCGTAGACATATTATAAATTCCAAATTATATGTGAAATGATACGAATATGGTAACAACGTTATAATTGAACACGGAAATAATTACATTCGCAAAATTTAAAAAGATAAATTATGTATGCCATGATTTTACATTTTAAATTGAACCAGCTAAAAAGAAACTGCTACTTGTGGCTAACTCGTTTTTAACATAATTTAGTAGCTGCAAGATAAACGCCCGTCTTTCGTGGCCAAGCGTTTTCATCGACGAGATTAAAGTGCCATGGCGCACTTTAAAATTGCATTCGCCGCCGTGGAATTACGCGAGATCTAATTACGCGCTCAGCTGAACGAGGCGTTTCGCACTCATAGAGTGAATTAAATGTTACCAAGGCAAACGTCATGAATGGTATCACGTTGTGTCCCACCACAATTCGCGCGATTATTTTTTGCACATGTTAAATTAGAGTTTTCTAGGCGTATCGCATCTATCCGTATCATCGTTTACTACTTCCCGCCGTAAACCGGCTCCAACGATTCGTTTATACTCGAAAGACTCATAAATGGGACGCATGTTAGTCGAAATCGATTTTGCGAATTATAAAAGACCTCGATCGCGACGAATCGAATCACCGACGCAGATACAAACTTTAGTACTCACAAAACAAATGAAACATAAGATATCAATTATTGATCAATTCTTTAATGAATTCTAAATACATCTATAATAATCTATAATAATACAATAATCGTGGTTAAAGTGATATAATATTGACAACACGACGTTATTATGTCAAATGTGTTATCTAAACACACATGTACATTGCACGCACATGACCTTGGATTGTGCAAATTCTGAGGTCACGGACGCTTATCTAAATGTATTCGCATTGCTTTATTTATTACTGATATTTCCCTCCCAAAACGCGGATACGAGGTCTATCGCGACTAATCAGCGATAATCGAGATCGATAAGCTATCAGATAATGTGGCACGACAGCGTGTGTAAAAAAGATAACTGAGGAGCACATATATGTACATTCTTTTGAATTATTAATCATCAATGGGTCGAGTCTCACAAGGACGGATTTGCGTTTTATCTTTATTTATTTTTCTTCTTTTTATCTTTGTCTATGCACTCGAAATGCTAGAGGTTTTAATTTTGAAAAATATTGCATACAAAAATTTTAGAGGAATCTATAACATACGTAACATATAAAATAATATTTTCGTACATTGTCATGCATGCGATATTTTTCTAGAATACCGCTCTGATTGTCTTCGTTATCTCGATTTAATTTGTATGGTCGTATCGCACAAATTAAAGTTTAATATTAATTTAAAAAATTAAATTAAAAATTAAATTTCACACTTTTGGAACAAATTATAATTTTTTTAAATATATTAACGAATATATATATATATATATATACAAAGAATCCTAAACGCATTTGTCACGAATTCGAAAATTGGACTCGTTATAAGAGTGATACTTTAATATAAATGTGATTCTTGCGGTGTTACTTTTTTCAAATGTAACTCCAACCGATATGACATGAAAGCATCGTATCGCGTTACAAGCTTATCTATCGATTTTCGCAAAATACTCCGCCCGCGTTTGCATTATAGATGCAGCCGCTTGTTGCATTGTACAACAATACTTGCGGAACAAAGTTCACTGCTATTCACGCATTATAAAGTATTTTTGTTATTGATTCTCTAACTGTAAGACAAAAGATGCCTTAAGTTCCGGAAGCAGCAATGGTAATATTGCATAATTGCACAAAGCTCTTTTGAAGTTTCTGTAGAAAATTTCTGTTAAAAATTTGAAGGAAGAATTTTATTAAAAAGTTGTAAAAGAGATTCTCGTTAATGAGAAAAATAATTTATTTCTGATCAACCCCCTAGCAATTTAATTTAGGAATTCCGCGATTAAAAAGAAAAGAAAAGTCATTCTATAATATTCATTACGCAAGCTTAACAATCCAAGTATTTTATCATCTTTAATAACAGTTTTACTTCATACAATCCAAGAATCACTTGGAATAAAATCACTGATTTGCGAAAGCGTAACGTGCCTGTAACACGCGATGTCAACAACTGTAACAACAGTTTTGACATTCCTCGACGTTCTGGTGATATCAACGATTCTGGCAACGTAGCCAATGCTCAGCCAATTCCGATGTCAGTCGCAATTCCCTCTGTTGAAGGTATACGCGGCGAATAAAGGAGCACACACCGAGCGACGGCCCCGAGCAAGTGGCAAGCGGTTTCGCAATCGCGAAATCAAGGCGCGTCAACGGTATGCGAAGGGTAACCCCGAGATAACCCTGCAAGCAGTCATTCGTGAATTCTTCATACCGTTATCCCCAGCGACGACAGTCAGAATGAAAGAGGTCACAAAATTGTCACGTGCGAAAATTCCTTTTCTCTTTTCGCTCTTTTCAGAAAATTTACAACAGCTAGTAGTAATCTTAACGGGGACGATAAGAAGATATATCATTCATATAGCATAATGGTATTTACAAACGAACCGACAAACGAACAACGTATTCTAGCGATGAATAATTATGGCGACAGTAATAATTATCGCGTGACGCTTTCAGTGGAAAAATAGCTTAATAAATCAAAGAGCTCGGAGTAACGGCGTGATAAGTGACACGACAAAATAGTTATATACAACAGGAAAAGACATTTGCACATGTTTGTTCACGATGATACGTAATTCTTAAAAACTGCACTGAAAAAAAGATATTATATTTATTAAAAAAAATTTATAATAATATATTTATTAAAATTGATATTTTTTTTCAGTGTACGACATATAAAAAAAAACTTAAACAAGTAAGCAATATTTTGAAATATGTGCTTATGTATTGTGATATTGTGCCTTATGTCTTTTAAGTCCTGTCTACAATTGGAATAATATTGTATAATAAGCAGTAAGAAAATGTAAGAAACTAACCAATCATAAATCGATCGTTTCCCTTACATTCGACTATGATTGGTCAATTTCTTTTAGCTTACAACTTACAACACCACTTATTACTTCCGTTGTAAACGGTCCTTTATAAGCTTTCTACAATAAGTCGTTACTTAAACTTTAAGTCTCAAGAAATCGACCAACCATAATCGATTATTCTTCTCACATTCGACTGTGATTGGTTAATGTCTTATGATTTAAGATTTAAAACTTAGCTTATGGTAGAAAGCCCATTATGATCGACCGAGTCGTTTACTGCGGCGAAGATCTCGCATTTATTCCTTCATTTATTTCGCATCGTGCTAATTACGGAATTTTCTAATTATTCTGTAAAATATACTCGCGACCAATCTCGTTCTTACGAACAATCGCACGGTGTCTTTGGCCGTGAGCGCGAACGCGCGAGAGAGCGCGACCTTATTCCGACGACAAGCGCACGCGTTCCCGTCTTCCCGATCCCGTTGCATCGGTGCGGTGCAACGCCGAGTGGCGTCAGATGCAACGCGAGGACGATCGCAACGAACCGTCGCGGGGATCACTGTAGGGAGCGGCGTCAAAAAAGGTCTAGACTTGGATCCCAGACGTGGGATTTCCCCGACCGGATTTTTTCTCTCCCTTTCTTTCTCTCATTGTCCCTCTCTATTTCTCTCTGTCCCCTCCTCCCTCTCTTTCTGTCTACCTCCTTTTCCTCCTTTCTCACTCTATACCTGTCTTATAACCCCCAAACGTCTGCGTCATCTGTGATAATTCTTTATTATCTGACATTTCACTTTATTTCCTTTTACAAGGATAAACGTTTCTTTACAGTATACAACTTTAGGCGGTCGTTTCGAAAAAGAAAAAAAAAGATGTACGGTGTTTTAAACGTTAGCTGTTCTCTCTTATTCGCTCCGTCGCACCGTTTCTCTTCCTTCTGCGAGCGCGACGGTCGCTGCTCGCGCCGTCTCGCTCGAGCCTTCCCAGCTCGTTCCGAAAAGAATCCTCCGTGATACGCAACAGGTTATCGAAAGGCACCCGTGTGCGCGCTCGCCGCGGCGCATATATACACAAATATGTAAATGACATTTGTATACACGCGCGCGCGCACACATACACACATACATACACAACACACACGACACTCACCGTGCTCGGCGACCGCCAAGGATCCAGCCAGAAGAGCGCACAGAACAACTAACAGCAGGGAGATCCACGTCGACCTTCGACGTCCGTTTGCACCTTCAAAGTAGCACCATCGTTCCTCCTTATGCGCCATAATTGCGTCAACTTTGACACGACGAAGGTTTCTAATCCGTCTCGTCTTTCCACTTTACGGTAGTTATATCAACGTGTGCGGCGTGAGTTCCCTCGATAGCACACTCGCAGACGAAGCGAGTACGAAGCGGAGCGCGACGGAAAAACGGTGAACGCGCGCGCGCGCGGACACTATTACGGCGGCGGCGGCGGAAGAACGTGGAAGGATGGAACGAGGGACGGAGAGACGCACAAAGGTGCGGGTGGCGAAGGGAGAACCGGATGGTGAGGAAAGACAGGGGATCAAAGGGTGGACTCGGATCTCGCGGTAAAGAGAGAGAGAGAGAGAGAGCGAGAGAAGAAAACGGGAGAGCGGAGGGAGAGGAGTTGATTGCGCCGCCGCGCGAACGAGTAAGCGGTTCTCGCGGGAAGAAGAGGATGTTCCGGAACGGAATCGGTGGAGTGCACCGGCGGAAAAAGCGCGTCTCCTTCGAGATCCTCCTTACCGCTCCACGTAAATTTTGCCCGCGCGAGAACGCGCGCTGTCGAACGAAACGGGCCGAGCGCCAAAAGCGATTTCCTAAGAGTTACGCGATACACTGACGAGACCGAGCGAGAGTCTACTCGAACGCGAAAAGCTGGTCCTGAAGCGCGACTCGCTCTTCAAACCGGTACCATCCGACGACGAACCACGACGACGACGACGGCGGCGGCGGCAGCGACAGCACTCGCTTACGACGCGAACGGCATGCTCGCTCTCACTAGTCACTCGCCGCGCTCGCCAGTCTCTCTCGCCCACTCCGGAGCGACCTCGAGAGTATCTAGATGATCATCTAAGTAAACGCGCTTACATGCCAGATAATGAATTTTGCGCCAGAACTCGCGCAAAATTCATACACTCGACTCGTTTCAACTCCGCACCGTTGAATGATGATTGCGATATCTATAGAAGATCGTTCTTAGAAACAATGAAGAAATTGAATTAATTAAAAATTAATTGAAATGACAAAGCCGTAATTGCAAAAATAAAAGTTATATATTAACAATGGGTTAAATATTAATGAGATAAGATAAATTTTTTTCTTTTAAGCTCTCGATATATCATATTTATAAACGCGTGTAGACTTGAATCAATTCCTGTCAAATAAAAAATTATCTTTTCGGAAAGTAACGCGCCATGAAATTTTCTTGTCGATAAGAAAGACAACTATTGTATCGAAGCAAGATAATACCAGCTCATTACAAGAGGAAGATATTTTATTGCAAATGATTTTTTCATATATTAACCTTATATATTTATTAAATTATTATTTGATGACGTAAGAAGCAACGCGCTAGTTTTCCACGTCTAGTGAAGAAAGAAAAACCGATATTTGTCAATAAACAAACAACTTATTATTTTTTTTATACACACCTGCAAAATATCCTTTTTTATGCATTCAGGTGCTTCGTTTATCGAGCGAATTTCGAGCATCCTAAAACTTTCAGCGAGAAAGTTGTTCATTCGGATATGAACAAATGTTCTGGAAAGTTTCATTTTCATTGCATTAATAAGTTTAAAACTAATGATTTGTTTAAAGTTGGTAGACGCCTTGCACTCAGAGCCGCAGCGCACAAGACGCGCTGTCCGTTATTCAAGGTCCTAATATATAAACAGTCACAATTGTGACTGTTTGCTGTCTTAACAATGGCCCCGCGTAAGTGTTTAAATGATCCTAACAGTTTTTGTTATATTTGTGGTCGTTTCACGTTTGTTAAGAACAGGAACGAAAAAGACGGGAAAAACGGTTACGCAAGTGGGTTAAAATGCCCGTAACTTGGCGAAAAAAAATCGTAGGTAGTTGATCAATATCTCATTTTGAAGGGTAAGAATATTACTAAATGATGCAAATAGCACAAAAGACCCAAAAAATTGGTTGCGTCCTGTACATAACCTCTAAAGTAGCATAAAAACGCATTTTTCGAGTATATATCCCCTAATATCTCAAAATCCTGACGTGATGGGCCAATTCTGGTTTCAGATTCGGATTCTACGCAGAAAATTACTTCGGAAATGACCCACAGCTTCCCGACAACATCCAAGACCCCCTTTTTTGTAGACCTGTGTTATCGATTGAGACTTTCAATCATGTAATTGTCTGTGAACCGGCGTTCGTGGAACAAGGAACTCGTGGAAGCAACTTCAAGCGAAGAAAGAACTTCTTTGTGAGGTGAATTGGGAGGTGATACTGATGATATTGGAGATATCTCCATAAAATCGCTCCGAGAATCCTTTAAATACGAAGTGTCAATCAAGTGATGTTGTCCAAAAATTGCCTGAAAAAATTATAAATTCTTTTAAAAATTTAGAAACTTATAAAATTAAAATATGAAAGAGCACCTATAGCCTTAAAATAAAAATAAAATATAAAGAGATTCCCGATAATTAAAATAAAGTACTAAAAAAAATTGGAGTCGGCGCGATAAGAAATGTGCAGTTAATTAAAAAATATAATATTTAGCGGATTAAGTCCAACTAATTACATAACTTACAATATTAAATACATGATCTCTCATGTTTTATCTTTTTCGTCATGACGGCTCAAATGAAGCCAAAACGTTCGAGTTAGAAATAATAAGATTAAAATGCCATTCAAATTAAAACAAAAATCCAAATTAGAGAAGTTCTCTTTCTCTCTCTTATTCTTTAAATCTCCTGATTTTACCGTGACGTTCGTTTTATCCGAAAACGTTCGATGGCATTGCTTGATGTCAGCATCGCGTGGGAATGACAGGGTCGCGCACACTTGTTGCCTCTGTCGATTTTTCTTCCGTAACATGTACGATCTGTCGGTCGTACGACGGATGCGATCTACATCGTCCAACGCTTCCAGGGTCGGCGCCAACTTGGAATCGCGTATCCTCGCGAGTTCGTCTTTCTCTAAGATTTCGTCTGTTCTCTTGGCCATTGCAATCAACTTTCTCTGACGGTCCTCGATTGAAATGCCCCACGAACGGTGCCACTGCACCATGTGGGCGATCAGATGCGCGTCCACACTCAATGGTGTGACGCCGGTCTGCTCCAAGTATCTGCTAAGCTCCGTCCACATCTGACCGAGCTTCAGTCGTAGATACATGTCGGCGCAACATAGTGTTATCTAAAAAAAATCCGAACACAGTTATTCATTCTGATGTAAAAAATTTGATATTACTATGTTGGAGCAAATGGTCTGATCAAGGATAATGTATCTTACGTGATCTTTCGTTGGCAATTCGTCAAGTAGAATCTTATAATGCTTCCTAGCGATTTCGTATTTGTCGCCGTCTCTCTCGATTATTTTCAAAATACTGAAGATTTTCGATCGCACCGATCCAATCATGTCGGTTATAGTGGGACTAGCGTCTTCCGTAAGCTCAAAACGATAAGTATCTATCCACTGCTTAGTGCCCATCTGAGGAAATTCAGGATCTGAAATTACAAACAAATTTAATTACGTATAATTAAAAAAATTTGTTTAACTTTTTGTTTAAATTTAATCCTTAATTTACATAAATAATTAAAAAATGTTTAGATAGATATATTTCTTAAATAAAGAGAGCTTCTCTGTTTTCCCAATTATCGAAAATATTCCGTATTTTTACGTCCAGAGTTTTAATTAATTTTAAGTGATTTTAAAGAATTTAAGCAATGTTAAATTAAAGTAGATTTTCTGTAAAAAAAAATGTCTTCGTATATAAAGCTCGACGTTTTAATTCGCGAGATTGTACCTATGGAACCGTCGGTGCGTCTTTTGATGCCAATCCTGTCTTCCTCTTCTCGCCAAATACTCATGAACAAAGACATCAGACCTGTCTTCTTATCAGCACCTCTCCAGGTGCAGAGACATGGTCCGCAAAAGGTGCTATCGCACATATCAGTTAGTGCACCGAGATACAAACACCTTACAGGATAGCTCGCGACTTCAATGATGTCCAACATAGAATATAATCCACCGCCGTTCAAGAAAATTTGAAGATTCTCAGGACATCGCACTATGCATTTCCAAACGTAAGCGCCTATTGCTAACAACAGTCTGTCGAAAAAAGAGAGATAAAAAAGTTTATTTATAACACATTTACTTCTATTTTTCATTTCAATACGTAATTTTTTTCTAAATTCAGTACGTACGTTTTTTAAATTTTACAATAGCCTTAATATTTATAATCATTGACTAGTAATTTGATAATACAATTTATTAATTAACATAACAAATTAATTAAATTAATATAGAAAATTACAATAAAAACTGTCAAAGTAATATTTATGTGAATTGTATTTGTTTAACAGCAATATTACCGCTGATCTACTTGAAAATCCTCCTTTCTTTGATGTAGACACATTGCGAATATTTCTAAAATAAGCTCGACGCTTCGTCGTTCGCACATCTGTTGAACAGACATTTGTTTTTTCGTAAGCCCTTCTAGAGAGATCAGTAGCAATGTTAGAATTCGTTGCCTCCTCATCGTAAGCTTATCTAAATTCATTATATTACTGAATAATTCTGAAATTAAAAAAAATAATATTTATCAAGAATTCAAAGATCATTGTAAAAAAATTACATCAATTTTTATATTTGTCTATGAAATAATTTATATCTCTTACTAATTAATAACGGTATCATTCCGTGTTTTTGAAAATCTTCCACGAGAAGAACATTGTCCTGTAGAATTATCGAGCAAACAGATCTCGTAAAAATCATCGCAAGATACTCGTCGAATTCCACATTCAAAATTTGCTTAAGCATCACCAATAATCTATGAGTATTAAAATTTATTTCATCTGGCTCTAAATTAAAATCCGATTAATTTTTTATGTTTCTTTTACATAAAAGTGCCTCTGCTCTTCACAAATTCCGTTTCCATTCGTGGAGCTAACAGTGATAAGATATACATTGCACGCTCCAAAAGAATTAGCGACGGAGAAGATCTTTTATCTTTTTTATTGCTCATGCAGAATTTAATGATCCGGAGAAGAACTGGCATAATCATCTCTTTGTCCATCACCTAAAAAATTAAAAAGTCAATTATCTGTCAATATATGTTTCTTAAAATTTAAAAGTAACATACGTTTTTGTTAAAATAAGTATGTTTTGATTGAATCTTTAATCCTAGAAAAATCATATTTAAAAAATAACAAGTTCAAAACATCTTTTACATTTTTTCTGAATTTTTCTTTTATTATAATATTGTTTAAAATTTTTTAAATAAAATTGATGCGAATAATTTACGAAGACGTAAACGTCGATATCGGCGAGACAAGCGATGATCATCAGCAGGGTTTTTTTGAAGAAGAGATTCTCATCACTGTCGGAGAACTTAACATTTTCCGTCCATATTTTAGTCGTGCCAGATTCAATTGCAGATAAAAGATTGACGATATCTCCCGCGATGCCACTACTGACAAGATCCCATGATGGTAAAGCCACGATTCCAGCGAGGATCAATGCGGCGATGTCGTTCCTAATCCTCAAATTGGCGGCGCAGTATTGACCGCGAAGTATCTGTCGCTTGAAGGAATACCTTAAGCCCCTGTACTGCGTCAGAAATCATATACTTTATGTTTGATAGCTCATTTTTATTAAAGAGGAAGCTATAATAATAAATACATAAATAAAATCGGAGTAAAAGAATAATATTTTATAAATTTAAAAAAAAGAATAATGTGTCTATATAATAAAACTGAATAAAATTTATTCTATGGTTATTTTTCTATTATATTGTCTTTAAATTTTTAATTGCTAATCGATTAAGGTTATCAATAAATGATACCACATGGCGCATTGTTTAGGCGATGGGAGGTCCTTCAGGTGTTCTGGTAGCGTTTTCGAAGATAACACCGATCTCATGAGGCTCCACAAGAGTTTCATTATCAAGAGCATGATGTTCCACGGATATTCCTCTCCCTCAAGAGGTATGTCCAGCGGTATGGTGCAGCGAAGTTGCGTCGCATAAGGAAGGTCCATCCTGGTTAATAGCGTGTTCAGTATCCCGGCCTGCAGCATTCTGTGACCTTTATTCGTAAACGTAAAGTTATAGTCTATGTACATAAAACGAGAGACGCCAGAGGCATTCTTTCCAAAAACCATCTTTGCTTTAATATCCCGGCATGCGTGTTATTCCTTGGAATAATATTTGAATAAAATATACGTTTAATGTAAGCATTCGGTATAGTGTTCTGCTAAATTTCTTTTGAAACTTTTTGCCTTTAAGAAACTCGAAATATATTCTTTAAAAAATATTCTTTCTGCTCAAAATGTTTAAGAAATATTTAAGAAAAATTTAAATTTAAATTAAATTAAGAAGAGCAATGTTTTTCTAATAATTTAAACAATATATAAAATATCTCGATTCATGGTTACTCACAACATTGATTTGAGATCGAGGCGACCATATAAGTCAATTCCAAGATCTTCGGATATATCTTTGGCATAGCAGCCTCCAACAGTTCGATGATGATAATTGGCAATCTAGAATTCTCCATAGCTCGACGACGAAAATCTAATTTTACTGCCGCAACGTTCATCGGTTTCGTCTGCCTAATTAATAAACAATCAAGAGCCTCGTGGATCTGTTGGACATCTTCTTCATTGGGCAAGATTGTTAGGAGATAACCGAGAAACGTAAAATAGTGCTCTATTACGACAGAACTAATGAGACTCTCGGAAGCTTGTTTCAGCAAAGGTGGTTGACTGCATAACTGCAACATCCTATCCAAATGCTCTCGATAGTCGTTAGCTTCTCTGCTGTTCCAGGCTAGAAATTCTAATATCTTCATTATAGACGGCAGGTGTTTGACTGGCTGTGAAAGGTGTCTTTAAGAAAACACACTTAGAAACGATTAGAAAACGTCGAGTGAACTGGAGCACTTTGTGCAAGTGAAAACAAAATAGATATAACAAAGTATAAGAAATTAATTTTCAATAAATTTTTATTAATTCTTAAATAATACTTTCGTTACAAACGATATTGTTTCAGGCCTTAAAGATTTTTATTAATTTTTATTAATTAATTATCCTCGAAAATTAAGAGGTCTATTTTTTATTGCTGCACTTTCTGAACTAGTACACATAGTGCAATAAAAAACAACTAATGTAAATTTTACGTTCCTAAATTACAATTTTTTAAAAGCAAGTGTAACATTTTCTATTTTGTCAGATAAACATTAGCAGGTTTTAATAATTCTCAAAGAGATTCTTATTTTTAGTACGTGTAGATTAAAGGATACGTAACCATCGTTGCCGATTTCACGCAAGTAATCATATAAAAGTCGTGATATCCGCTCGACATGATCGTTGGTGACAGAATCCGACACGAGTTGTCGCAATTTCTCTACAGTATAATCCACATCTATTCGGCGGCATTTTTCTGCATCGTTCAAATATAATGAGGGACAATCACAATTCACGTATTTCGGACAGACCGACTTCTTGGTGGCAAAACGATGATCTTGCCGTTTCCGTTCCATTCGTGCTTAATCAAGGAAAAAATGGTCATACAAATTACATAGCAATCATCGGTCTTGCTTGAACATTAATCATTGATAATAAATTAACTTCGCGTTGCAAATCGATTGTATCTTGTTTCGCTCACGATATACTTTTTCTGTTGAATGCAGCCGATGATTGCAAAGTTGTCAGGTTCGTCCGTATGATACATTATTATATTATACCGATAAATTAAGACAGCTCGATGAGATGAGAAAAGCACCAAAAGAAAGATTCACGCAAACCGGTAACACGTGTTTGACGATTAATGAGAAGCGATATTCGCATTAAAACTGTAATCACATATAGTAATAATTACATTAATCAGATTTATTGAAATTTCAGAGGGTTACATTTTATAGAGATGAAATAAAACAGCGAAAGAATATTTTTTATGTCTCATTAATTATTTTATTTAAATGTATATAAATTGTGTTAAATAGGCGTGACGAGATAAATTAATGAAAAAATAACGTCTCTAAAAGTAACAAAAACTCTTATCTACAGAATTTTATGTAAAATATAAGTATTATATATAAATATTGTTTGCACAAAGGAAGCGGTGTAGGTAAAGATAATAATCCACTAACTGGCGCTCCCTGGACGCTAACACGCCAACTCACAAGTGGATGAGACGAGCCTTTCCTTTCTCCTTCAAATTATGCTATTCAAACATATTCTCTTATGATTGTGTAATCCATCATCCAAATCGTCCAAGAAATACGGAAACATGTATATGAAAACATCCTTGTAAATCGATACTTGTTGTTAATCAGTATTTGTACAGTAATTAAATTGCAAAACTTTTTTCACGTCTCCACAACACGTTGAAAAATTTAACCGTAAACGGCAGGTGTCTTCACACACATACATACACATACAAATAATAGAATTCACTTGATATAGGATGTTAAAAAAGAATTACAGATACATATTTTATTCTTAGCTTTTCTGATCAAATTGACATAAAAATTTTATTAAATATTATTTTCCTTTAATTTTTTAATTTCTTACAGTTTCATTAACGATTTTAAATATTGAATATTTAAATTATATGTTTAAAAATTCTGTTTGAGTAAAATCTGTTTTGTGTATGTAAAATTAAACAAATCAGAATCTATTATGGTGCCTTTTCATGCTGACGCTCGACACTCATTTTTAGCGTCAAAATAGATCACGTGATCAAAATTGACATTTGATATTCATCAATTCCTATCGCGTGACTCCAAAAATGAGCGTCGAGCATCAGCACGAAAAGGTATCTTTACTTGTCAACAATCATACAGATTGTTTTGTGAAAAACCAATCATCTTTATCGTTTATAATTTAGAGCAAGTTTTTCTGAAGCAATCCTCTTAAGAAGAATTTTCCTTCCTAAAGTTTGTATCTGCAATTTCCTGACACCCTGTATACCGAGTAAGATTCTTGTCTCAGAGAGACAAGAGAATTCCATATGCTGATGGCGAAGCATGCGCGTTTCGTTTGATCTTTCCGCATTCGTATTTTTCCGCACAATCGCTTTTCCGGAAAGCGGGAAAATTTGATTTAAAACCGGAAAAAATTAGCTTCATCTTCTCTCTACTCGATTCGTTTCATTTCGCGTCATGTTACTTACTGATCGGCGAGACTTGGCCAGATGCGTTGAACGGGCAATCTGTCCTATGGCGGTTACAGTCACAATCGTATACACACACGCAATTGTCTACACGCACGCACGTATGTACGCACTCACACACAAGAAGTGAACGTGTGCTCAGGGCCGACGTTAAGCTGGAGTATAAATGATCACAAATTTACATATGCGTGATATATAAATAGATATAGGTATATATTCTAAATAATAAATAACGAAATTATCTTGAAATTAATTTCGTTAGATTAGGGATAAAAATTAATTAAAAAGCCGCAATTATTATTTTATAATTATTCTATAAATGATAATTAAATGTTTGATAATTAGACTTAAACTATAAAAATTATTAGACATAGGACAATATTCGTCATTGTGGATCTTATTTTTAAGACTGTCTTAAAACTCGAAATGATATTTGATTATTTTATTAGCTGGATGAAAGACTTTTGTGTGTGAAATCTTAAATAAAAATAAAATAAAAAATGGAACCGTGAACTAAAACGAGGATTCGTGTATTATAATTCAAGATTATATTAATTAAAGTTAGAATTGACGTCAGTTCTAACTCAATTTTAATCTGCTGAGCCTAGTTAGATTTACGATTTTAATCTTAAATAAGAGATCGTGTTACGAATATTGTCCATAATTATAGATTTAATTATACAGAATTACGTAGATTACATAAGTGAGTAAATATTTCTTTTTGAATCATATGGAAAATCGAAGATGGAAATAAATTCAGGATTCGAACTCTAGACGAGGGTTTCAAGATCTTCGCCTACGTCACTAGCCACAACACAGGTGTGAGCGCGCGCACGCGCGCATCGTGGCCGCTCGCGTGCGCGTGTAAAGTCGAAGACCAAAGTAAGCGAGCGGCGACGACGGCAGTCGCGACGCTGACGCGAGGCGGTGTATCGCGCGGTGCGCGAGTTTGCCTCGCGATTTTCATCCACGCGAACGAAGGCAGTATCGCGCTTCATTCGAGTACTCCAGGTGATACCGAAGGTCTAAATTGTGAAATAGAAAATTTGGCACGGAGATGTGACCAATTGTTCAACAACGGCGACCTTGGCGGGACGGTGAGTGACCTCTGCGACGCCGCTCTTCTTCCTACTCTTTTGCGCTGCCGGAGCACACGCGTGTGTAAGAAGCGTCTTCTTCTTCTTCTATTCCTGCTCCTTCTTCTCCCCTCGGTTATGCATCGTTGTATAGGTATTTTCCCACGGGAAAAGTGACCTTTTAATTGCCACGGTTGCCGGTTAACGAACCGGGTCTCATTAACGAGTCTCTCTTTCCCGCGTGGTTTTTCCACCGATGGGAGAAACACGCGCGCTGTCAATCGATGACATGCAGACTGTCGGAATAGACTTGTAGAAAAATACTATACTATTAAAAAAGGAAAATCGTCAAAAATACTCTTAATTGTTGTTTATAAAATACGAAAAGTTTATTTACGAAAATCTAAACATTAAAAATGTGAAAATTTCAAAATTTTTTTAAATACGAAATGTTGATGGTTTGGAAAATTTAAAGTTTTATTTTAAGAAACTTCTTTTAGGAGGAAGAAGAAGGGAGAGAAAAAGATTCTATTATTTTTATTATTTTATCAATTTCAATTAATCACTACAAGTGTATCTTGTATTATTATCTTTTAATATAACACATGATATTTATGTTATATAAAATAATTAAAAATTAATCTCTAAATAAAGAATATATGAAGAAAGAAAAAAATTATAGTAAAGGATATAGTAAAAGATTACTTTATTGTTTTATAAATTTATTTTGATAAATATTTATAAAAAACACATCTTACGAGTTTCATCGCTAAGTTTGAAATTGTAGGAATTCAGAGCGAGAATGAAGTAAATTGATTTAAAAGTCTTACGATCCGACATTGTATTTAAAACGATATTGCTTTATTTTTGCGCTCACCCTCTTGCTACTTAAATCTCTCTTTAAATTCGAAAAAGAAAAAGCCCTTAAAAAGACTTGACCAGATCTCGCCCCGAGAAGAAACGCGCTGTCTCGGGGGAAATCCGATTCGGAGAAGACCTAAAACGAAAGACCTGTCGGGGAGAAAGCCTCCCTTGTTACGACACGCGTTGCGACGCGTACGTTCCTCGGGCGAGCGAATCAATATTTGGAGGGTAGGCGTTTGCGTCCCGACGAACGGCGTCGAGGCCGACAGAACGTGAGTCACTCACCCCTGTAGCTGTCCGAGAAAGAGAGAACGAAGCAAAGAGAAAGGGGCTGCTGACCTCCCTTTCGCCCCTTTTTCTCGTGTCCGATACGCAGCAGCCCTCGTTACGAAAGTCTCATTTTTTCTCGCAGATGTAAGCCGTTCGCTCATTTTTATTTTTATTTGTTTTAATTTTAATAGTTATTAATTTGAATAGTCGCAGATTTTCCGAAGATTTATCTTTATGAATGTAACAACACGAAACAAATATGTTAAATGTTAGAGATGTGCGAACTATTCGAACACGAACTATTCGAAAATTTTGAATCTATGGCGGATATTCATAGTCGGTTCCTATTTTAAGACCATCTTAAGTAATGTCTTAAGATGCAACTAATGCGATTGATTTATAACATCTTAAGACTCTGAACTTAAGACAGTATTAAATATAAGAATCAAATATATAGTAAATATAATATATATATTGACAATCTTATACATATACATGCATATATATATATATATATACACTAGGTGTTGACCAATAAAATTATAAATATTCTAGTGAATGTTTGCTCACTTTTGTAATTTTCAAGATACACAATCAACTTTCAGATTCCAAATAGAATTTGATTCGATTCGGAATCGATTCGAAGTTAAAAAAACCTTGATTCTCACACATCTCTATTAAAATGTATTAATTGCATCAATTTTTGTTTTTTATTGTTCCAAGATCAATTATTTACTTTAATACGGAATTTATCATTACTAGATTCATGTTATATAAAAAAATACAATTCATAAAGTATGATTGAATTAGATTTGTATATATAAAATTATGTTGAATTTAATTTAGATCCGAAAACCAAATAGAAATTCTTTAAAAAATCTCAGTATACAATATTTCGTAAATGTGTAAGGATATTATGTAAATTGTTTCGTTTTACGATGCGGACTTTGCCGCACGATGCCGCAAATCGATCCATCACACATGAATACCTTCTTTAATTGAGACACTCGTCGGGTTTTCGGATGTCCCGGTCAAACGATCAGCCAGCTGTTACGAACGCACTAATTTACAAGCGAGCTCAGCAGAAGCGTGAAGCCAAGTACGTGCGCGCCTAAGTAACCCATTCGTGCGAGAGACGCGCATGTACGTTATATATACATGCGGTGAGAACAGGTTCCACATAAAATCAAACGTTCCTCCCTTATCCATGCCGGGCATCTTCGCTGCATTGTAGCATTGCACGCTGCCGCGCATCGATACGGGTCGTCGCTTTGAGAAACCTTTCCAGATTTTTCAACCCCGAAACGATTTCGAGATAATCTCGAGATATACGGCTATGTATCGCATAAATCTGATTGAATCAACGAGATATGTCGAAGACTATCATTAGGTCTAAATATAAAAGAGCCAAAATCTCTTTCTAAGAAATATATAAAAATTTTACGATAAATCAGATCTGCATATTTTTTACGTTGCATTACTTATACTTTACCATATTAGTATACATTTCAATTTGGAATTTATGGATAAAATATAAATAATATCAAAAATATGCAGATCTGATTTATCGCAGAATATTTATATTTTTCTTAAGTATTAAAAATATTTAGATCTGATTGTCAAAGGATATTTATAAAATAATTCAATAATTAGATCCGTGCATTTTTGATAATGCATTATTTGATCTATAAATTTCAAATTGGAATGTCATGCAAATTATATTTTATCCATAACTTTGAAATTTATGAGTATAGTATAAGTAATGTAATATCAAAAATATGCAGACCTGATTATCGAAGAATTTTTACATATTCCTCGGAGAGAGATGCCGGCTCTTTTATTACCACTTACAAAACCTGATGATAGTTTTCGTTTTCGGTATCTCGTTGATTTGATCTCGTTATGCGTTTCCAGTTAAAAAACTGGATAATTAAAAGATTGTAACATCTCTTGCGAAACAAGTAAGATTTGGTAAGAGATTATTTTTGCATGCACATTATTGAAAGGATGTTATTATGTAGGAAATCGAAGCTAGCCGCCGAAATATCATGCAATACTCTCGTCGGCGCCGGTGATATCGATGCGTGTTTCGCGAGGTGTCGCGTCGCGTTGGCGACGAGAAACACCGCGATCGCGATCGTATACGCGTCGCAAATCGATTTCGGTCGGATTTGCGCGAGTTCACTCCACGCCCAAGCAAATCCGATGACGATCCCGTTTCTATCTGGCCACCGGTAACGAGCGAAACGAATACCTCGCGGTAATCCTCTCTTTCTCCCTTTTCCTCGACCTTACCGTTACGCGAATATGGTTTTGTACTCGCGCGTAACGGTACGGATTGTGACCGCCACACAAATAAAGAGATTTCTTCGCAAATGTTGCGACCGTGTCGTCGTAAAAGAATGCAGTGCACAACGCATCCGTTTCAGCCTCGACATCGGGTGCATTCCTTTCCTTGCCCCCCTTTTTCCACGCTGTCATTCGCACGTCTTTTCCTCCGACAATAAGTGGAGTGTTGGCGAGTTAACTTCGCTGCTGGAAGCCACAGCTTGAAAATTTCCTCGGTGATTGTGTCTATTAAGGTCGTCAAGTGAATCTAAACACGGAATATAGATATATATTTCTTCATTTTGGATAAATCTGTTTATTGCTGCAATCGTATATCAAAATTTAAATTGCAGATAATTACAATAATTCAAATTTATTCGTAATATTCAGGTGTAATTGAGGGGATTGACGGAATAAAGGCACAATTCTACTTAGGCCCTTTTTCCGAAGATTAGAGCAAATAAACAAGGAATTGATGTTGCTTACATTAAATATGAACGTGTTTCGATTGTCTTGTGGTGGTGAAAATGATATAATCTATGGAAAAAGAACACAAATGATTTGAAACTGTTAATGAGATTTTTATCAGAGACTGAATGAAAATGGTACGACAATAATGTGTTTTCATTACAACATATTTATGTTAAAAAAATTTTACGAAAACTCACCAGATGATGATTGAACATTATTTCAATTTATTTTGTACAAGTAAAAGTAAAATATATTTCATATTCATTTTGTATTTCTTCCAAAAGAATGTGAAAATAAAAAACTTTTCTGCAGTTCAAACTTTTCTTTCTGTCGATTCTTACAATATTATAATCAATATTCGGAAAAAGGGACTAAGTGCATTTTTTAAATTGCAAATAACTTTTTAAATATTGATCATAATAGAGAAATATTATAACATATAACTTTTCAAATTATATAAATATATATATATTTAATACTGTTTCCATTTGTGGTATAATAAAAAAATAACACGTTATTTTAATTTTTATCAAAATCAAGATTTTGTAATTAGGCCTTTATTCCGTCCATCCCCTCAATTATTTAGCGGTGATGATTAAAAGATAAAAAAACAATTAATGATTTACACGATATGATAAACCTGAAAATGATGCGAGTTGCGCATTAGATACGCCAGCGCGCGCCTGATCGCGTGACTCTCGGGGCCTTTATTTCCTTTTCTTACTCGCAGATTTCCTTTTATCAATCAAAATTAATGCCTAGGAGTAGGACATAAATCCAAGAGAAAAATTGCGCGACGTTTATATGTAGTTCTGAAACCCCAGTGGAATCTAAACACGCCATCGATTGCGTGACTTTCTCTAAATCGCTATAATACTTTTTTCCTTTATTTCGTGAATACAGAATTCCTCTATTATCTCTCCTCTAATATACTATTTTACTCGCATTTTCAAATAATATATAATATATATATTATTTGAAAATGTGAATAAAATAATAGAGGAAGAGATGTAATACACGTTTCTGTATTTTTAAATAAAGATTTATCTAAATAATGCCCAACTGGACGCTAGCGCGGTTGATTGTGAAGTCGAAAAGTTTCTTTTTCTCCACAGCATCGTTCACGCATACGATACTCTGTCAGCTCGATCGGCATCAGCACGATCTCTTTCGCGTCGCTTCTTTTCCAATCTTTCCAACGCTCATCGTTCGCGCCATCGCTCGAATAAACCTGCTTGCTCGATGAGGACTCTCCTTGAAAGAATGGAGATCCTCTAGTCGAGTCGAGTCTTCTCCTCGTGAGATCTCGCTCGCCGGTCTCTCTTCGCGTCGCGACCTTGAGCGGGAACCACGTACACCGGTTATTGTAATAGCCAGGCTGGGGCCGTCCCTCGCGTGTTCGCGTTCATCGAGCGGACGGACCAGCCGAGTCGGTGGTTGCAGAAGAAAGTTGGCGGGCGTAGAGAAACAGAGAAAAAGAGAAGGAAAGAGAGAGGGACGAACGAAAATGAGAAAAGAAGAAGAAGAAGCAGAGGGAGAGTCGCTGACACCGGCCGCCAAGAGGAGGACGCCTCCGGCGATTCATCAGAGTCGTCCAAGACGTTTTTTTCGTCGAAATAATCACCGGACCGATTCTTACCGATCCCTGCGTGCCTTCTTCTTCTTGTCTGCCTGCTTATCTGCTTTTCTTCCTCTCGCCCGTTCGCGTATGCAACCGTAATGAGATGCGGCCTCAAACTTCTCTCTTTGGAGCCGTTTATTACAGCACAGGGGATTATTTAGGGGATAAAAATTTCGTTCGACGAAATTTCGCTTCGCGGAAGACGTGCGTTGCGTCTTGGTATCTCGCTCGTCTTCACTTATGAGGCGAACGTTCACCGCAAGAATATCGTTAATCGAGGTACGCGTATGCATGGTATGCGAGATCGTTCATAGGCTGTTCCACCAACGGGAGAAGAGGATATGACGACCGCGCGACGCGCGCACATGCATCTCTTCCGCATCGCATTCTTCGGCAGAGGAGGCCGATCCATAAATCTGATCGTTCGACGAGTTTCCTTTGAACGTAGATTGCCCGAAGAAATAAGCTATATCTTTGTTATCTTTCCTTAGATAATAAATACAAACACTAAACCATCATTATAAAGATTCCCTGCTGTCTTCCCAGTATCTGAAAAATCAGAACTTCGAATTCTTCGGGAATTGAAACAGATAGAAATAGATTCGATAATTATTACCGAATTCGTTCTGATTTTTTAGATACTGGGAAGAGGCAGCAGGGAATCTTTATAATGATGGTTTATAGTGTTTGTATGTTCTTAGTTCCAAATACGTGTAAATAAACGATTTGTATTTTCTCGGAGATGTTTCATTGAGAAATATATTAATCGCATATTTTATTGGGTTCTATAATTGCTCTTTAAAAAAATGTTGAAAAAAAATTATATTTATGAAATTTTAACAGGCAAAGCGATCCTCTAGACATATAATAGCAAAATAGGTTTCATGGTTCTATTTAATTCTATTTTAACTCTAAGGAGAATCTAAGGAAAAAAGATAAGGAGAGGCAAAAAGTTAGTTACTTTGGAAAAAAGTTTAATTACTTTGGAGCCATATTTCAAGAACAGCTGATTAAAAGAGGTTAAAATTTTTAATAGTTGCGTAAATAAAGCTTTGATATTTATATGGGAGAAGGAACTTATTTCTATTTAACTATGCCATCAAATTTAGATATTGTAATAATTTAGATATTGTAAGATCTAGCTACCTTTTACAAAAGAAAACGATTGGGAAACACAGATAAATACTTTTATAGCCATTTACAGGCTAATACCTTTGGTAGACTACACTTCGACGACTCGGTAATCCCATAAACGTCCGGAAGACCGGTCGCCCGCGCTTAAGTATATATATCTCTATTAAAACGGTGAAATCATGGCGTTTCTTTCGTGGTAGACTCATCCGAGATAACAGGTTCAGTTTGATTCAACGAAACAGTATACCGACTCCGATGTATACGTTTTGGAACCCGAAAGCATTCAAGTAAAGGCGCTCCAGTCAGAACTGGATATTCCACTACAAGTTTAAATCCTTTCCGATATAATTAATAGTTCCATCGTGAGCCAGTCACTTTCATTTAATAAATAGCACGCCCTGAAAAAGGGAGAGATAATTTTATGGAAGGTATATCTTTTGCGTATACATTATAACCTATCTACAATCTTTGGAAAATATTTTGAAAAAAAATCTTTTTGGCGGAAATAATCTATATATATTACTATTTAAAAAAATTATTTATTTATTAAAACGATTTTGGTTTAATTAATTACGATTATAAAGTTTCTTATTCACCATTGGAATAATGTATCATATGCAAAGTTCGAGATTTTTCATGTCAATAATGATCACTATTATAGCTATCACACACAAAATGACATAAACTGCACAACCATAGCATAAGCTATAAGCTTAAGCTGCATAACCTTAAGCTATGATTATACAGCTCATGGTGGAAGATGCGATATGCGCGTTGACTCACCTGTCTTCTTCCACCATGATGCAACTATAATTTTGTGTGTGATAGCCGATGGTCCTTAGACTTTGAGATCAGACAAAAAAACCGACGGTGCTGTAAAAGATCAGTCGTTTGAAAATTGTATAAAGCTCAATATCTTACATAACGGTTAACATCGCCGAACAGCCTTTGACTGAAATATTTTTCAAGACGGTCGAAAGATAATCACACGTCTAAGAGCTTTGAAAATTCTGCTTGGTCAGGCGGAAAAATTAATGTCCCTATTTAACATATCTCAATAGGAATGGTGCATCGGTAGCGCAGATAACAGCATTTAATATATATGATATTCTATAAATGAATAAAGCTTTAACGGTTTCTTCTTTTGTGATGCTATTAACAATTATTTAAAAAAATCCGTATATCTTTAACTAATATTAAATTTAAGTGTTAACATTTTTTTATTAAAGATAGTAAGATAGCAGAGCTAAAGACAGCACGTCCTTCATGATAGCTTAACAAGAAAAAAATTTAACAGAAAATATATCTTTCACGCGTATGTATTATATCTACAATTTTTGGAAAATATCTCAGAGGAAATGTCTTCGATAAAAATGATCTCTTTGTTCTCATTCTAAAAACATTACTCATTAGAATAATTTGGCGTATTCTCTTATATACCAAATAAATGAAACATAGTTGATAATTTTTGGACTCGCTAATTTTAATAAACAAAGATTCTAATTCAAAGAAGTTAAAATTAAACAAATTTGTTGCTTTCCATGCAGAAAACGTGTCACGCTTGGATTACCGAACGATATAGTATTCGACGTAGCGGTCTTTTTCTCTCTGCCCTTTCTTCATCTTGTTTCCTGCAAATAAGTTTCTAACCTTCGCGACGGAGGCTTGGAGGCTCGATTGGGTCCATGCCGGTACGCTGACCGTGGATTGGCGAGAACCGGATTGTCTAGATCCCCTCGAGCGACGAAGAGGACGATCGGTCGGTCCGGATCGGCTGGACTTATATTGAAGTAAAGTATCGGACTATCGCGTTCGTTCTCGGCATGGTCAACTCTAGTTACTGTAATTTCTCGCAAGGACCGACGAACGGAATAATCTCGCAGCTGCGTGAAACGGGAGGATGCGCCTATGCGCGTCTTCACGCGATTGCGTGGTGCATTGCATTGCACATCGCGGACTAAAGTTTCTCGGCTCGATCTATCCGACGAGTTGCACGCGAGATCCTGCATATTATAGGTATTTCGCCATTTGAACATTTGTTTTTACGCTCACGTTGGGTGCAATAGCATTCAGTGGAAAAACTTAACGATTCAATGTTGAAATCAGATTAATCAGATTAGATTGATGATGAAGAGTGAACGTTTCTTTTCCTGAATTATCTTAAAATCATACTTTTTAGAAATCCACAAATCTAAAGAGTGCTAGAAAGCTTTCTCTAATTATAGAAATAATAATCATTTTTATTATTAATTTATATTTCTTTGAAAAAATATAGATTTTATATATAAATACATGTTTTACAAATAAATTCTTCAAATTAATACTTTTTTTTAGACACGTAAAACAAATAAATTTTGTAATGTTGTAACTACAATATATACATATCTTTGTCAAAGTTCATTACATTTTTTTCCAACAAGTTTCTTTTTCTTTCTCGTAAAAAAACGCTATTTAAAACAGAAAATTTCCATATTTCATGTTTCGTATTTAACTTTATTTAACTTTATACTTTGAAATGTATTTTCTCAACTCCTTTGAGTCTATAAACTAAAAAACTGAGTTCTATGTACACAATCGATTAACCGACGAATCGTCATTTTCCCTTCCTAGCACGCTTAAAAAGTCGTCGCATTAACATCCACGGCAGCAGAAAATCAGTTCGAGATGCGGTTTGCGGGTACTTGTTACAGGAATCGTTGATCAAGAGACTCGACGGTCGAGTCTCGTGATGCTCGAGTACATAAGTCAACTGCCTATGTTTATTGCATTGTGAACGTCAATCTCTTCTCTCTTCATTTGGAAATTTTCAAACGTGGTTGAAGACATCTTGAGAACTCCGACAGTGTTATAAAAAATTTAACAGTATTATATTCATCCACTTATTCTATTCTGTTACAGTTGATTTTTTTTCATATCGATTCTTCCGATTTTTCGTTTTTATATAATATTTCCATCAATTTGTGCTCTCCCTCGCACACAGCCCGGATTTTACATTCATTTCCTTAAAAGTATACGCTCTGAAATCCAACGGCTCGTTAAGTCTCCTGAGGTGTTAAATTGAATTCCCAGCTATGTACGACAGGTACGACGAAGCGAGTAAAATGGTTAGTCGGTATTTATATCCGGACTCATCATCGCATAGCTTTGCACTGGCGCCGATATCAAGTCGTATTATTCGACTTAAGATATATTCGATATTTAAATAAGATCCAGTTTTCAACGGCAACATTCATCAAAACAGGTAATACAAATATGGACGAAGAAACATTTTTATTTATCGATTCTGTATCTCATAATATATTTTAAGTAACAATCCGGAAAATTCCTTCCAAATTGTACGTCATACAATTTATTATTCTTTTATTTTTTGGGGGGAAATTTTATTACGAAAACAATTTAATTATTTAATTATTTCTCTGTAATTTTCGATTGTATGTATAAACATTTGTAATAGAAAGTTAGTAATTATATTAGTTATACAATGTGTCTTAATTATTATGAAATTATTAAATTATTCTCGTTTATACAAAATGAAAGAAAAATCATCGCGATGATGTAAAGATAATGCTTTTCTCCGGACTTAGAATTATTATGAAAGAAAGCAACTTTTTATCAAAGAGAGATAGATAATTATCTGTCCTTCTTTTAAATATTTTAACTTGAAAATTCTATTATCATTTAATATAAAGAAAACATTAAATTTTAAATTACATGAGAGATAGAGTATGTGCTGCATAAGCAGACAGCTGTGTAGTGAGAATCACGATGAACTCAAGATAAAGATCGCAGTCTTCCGTTCTTTCGAGCATGACAGCGGACGTCGCATTACTTCATATTAGATCCCATTGTTCCTCAAAGTTAGATGTCAAGAGCGCGCGTTTGAAAAAAAAAACATTCATACTAAGGTACCAACTTCACTAAACTTTCCTCGACATTATTGCATAAATGTATATATATATATATATGTATTACTTACATACATAAAATTATTATTTTAATGTACTTATTATAATATAATGAGAGCTCTAACAAGATCATCTTGAGTTTATCGTGTGAAATGACTAATTATCCTGTCCGATTTAAACCGGTCTGGAGAATTAGCAACGGTATCTGATATATATTTTTCCTACAATTGGAGAAATCTGCTCTTCTTTACAAGACGAGTATCGTCTTAATGCGCGCGATTCCGTTGCTCGCGATCGACTTTCTCAAGATCGCACGCGTGCGCGCGTTGAAGTCGAGCGTGAAAGAAAACGGCCCGGAACTCGAGAAGCGATGAAACGGCCGATCGAATTAAATTGCGATAAGCAATGTAAGCATGCGTGTAATGTGAGAGGTCGGCGAATTTTACAGCCGACGAAAGACCAGTATCTTTGGGGCACCTCATTGCAAGGGTACGACCGGAAGTAGTTTGTTTCCCACGTTTTGCTGGCGAAGGAAGGTCGCTTCTCGCAAGGGGAAGACGTGTGCACCTCGAAAATGCCGTCTGTACCAGCAATTATGGTACTTCACTGTAGCGAGAAAGCAATTAAACTCGCCAGAGCGAAATAAGGCGTAAGAACGAGACACGTCTTCACGTCCTTATACACGTTGTTTCGTCCTTACTCGTGTGACCCGTCTTCCAGGTTGAGCAAGGAATAAGAAGAAGTCCACGCGAGATTACTTTCAGTCGCAATGTCGTCCATCGTGATTACTATCATCCTTTGCTTTCCTCGATTCCGATATTTTACTGAGCTTGTAGCAAGTTACCTCGAAGTAATTACTTGGAGCAAATAAATTATTTTCCATTCATTCTAATCGAATGGACAAATTATCTGCATTATTTTAATAATCATACCATCGATCTTAAGTGTAATAACTAAAGTGTTGCTTTACGGTTTCAAGACAGTTTTTTCTTGGCAAAGTTTAAATACAAATAAAACCCCTATTAGATCAAAGCGAGTTTAATGCCTAATAATATTTTTGTGTGAATTTTATAAGTAAACCGCGCATTCGTCTTTTATCGGTTTTAAAACACAGTCCTAAACTGAAATTGGAATACGTAATATCATAAATTAAATTAATTGAAAAAATTTAAGATTGATATAACTTTCTTTAGATGGATCCTGGTGCATCGATGTGTTAAATTCGCGAAGGAATCGCGAAGATAGACGATCATGAGACACTTAGGAAGAGAACAGCACAGACCGCAAGATCGCGCGGATTAAGTGCGTGTCGCCATGGCGAGGTGGAGATGGATGCTGTTGATCTTGACGACCATCTGGACGCTGGGCGATGGCTACCTGACGATACTACCATCCAGTACGCCCGTTGGCACTGTCGTCTTCGAGGCAGGAGTGCCTCAGCTGGGTGGTCGTCGCAAGTACGAGGCGTCCAGTGAGCGCACCGCTTGGTTTGCTCGGAAGCTCCTCAAAGTCCATCCGCATACAGGCCGCGTAACTCTGGCAAAGACGCTCAGCTGTGAAGGTCTCCAGTATCCGCGTGTTTTCACCTTCTACGTCGACTCGACGAGCTCCCGCCTCGGTAGACCCACTATCGATTACTATAGTTTACCATTGAGAATCCTGATTACCGGATGCGGCGGGGAGAATCACGACCTGGCGGCCACCAGAGGCTGGATGGCGGAGACTCTGGCTTCTTACGCGATGCCCAGCACCGACAGGTTGGAAATTTGCTGTTAGATGTAGATAAAAATATTAATGAATGTAGATACTGACTCGTAATATTGGAATTTAATTTATTTGATGAAATATAGATGTAACGACAATAATTCTGCACACAAAATATATAAATAGATTCCTCATAGCAAGAAAAGAAACCGTTCTGGAAAAATAGTATGGTCAGAATGGTACATTAACACAGGTTTAAATTAATCAACTTAGATTGTTATATTTAATTATATAAAGTAAATTCAAAAAAAGAATACTTAATGCTTAGCTTCGCAAAAATTAAAATTCATAGCTAAAGATCCAATTACATCCATAGATTTACCGAGGTATGCCTACGGACGTCTCAACTGGTGGCAGCTCTCCGTGATTTTCTACCTCAGACGACATTGAAGGAATGCGAAACGAGATGGGGTGGAGTGGCAGATCCCAGGTTCCTCGTGGAAGGTGCCGCCGGGGACCTGGTTTCCGCTACCGAGCAATGTCTGGTCGATCCATTGTGGAAGGTCTCAGTTAGCATGAATTTGCGTTGCACCGGCGACTCACGTCTGACCGATGCCGAACATCGATTGAAGATTGTGTTTCATCACCATCAGCTGGACGACACTGATCTCGGTAGGAGAGTGAGACGAGAGCTTAAGAATCAATCGCCGTATTTCGAGCAACACCTTTATCTCGCCGCGGTGGAAGAGGAAAAAGAGCCGGGAATGTATGTGACTTCAGTGAAGGCTAGAGATCCCGAGAACGGCGCCGTACGATATTCCATGAGCTCGCTGGTAGATGCGAGATCGCAAGCATTATTGGCTCTTGATCCAGTAACCGGGAGAGTGACAACCCGTACCAGGTTGGATAGAGAAAATGTCGACGTGCACTATTTTCGGGTGCGTATCGAATTCCGAAGTAAAAAGAATAAAAATTAAAAAAATATAAATCTTGCTCTACACATAAGAATAAATTTAATAAAAAAGCATTATCTAAGAGTGCGTCTGTCTTTTGTTTAAAAGCAATTTATTAACGTTGTAACGTATATGGTAGTTAAAACGAAAAATAGAAATTTTAATTAAAATAGCGTTTAATTACAAATAACATGGATTATTGGACAAGTAGGTGTTGGCGGTGGACGACTCGTTTCCTCCGCGCACCGGCACAACGACTCTTCAAGTTAACGTGTTGGATGCAAATGATCATACGCCTAGTTTTGAGGGACCGGAATACGACGCGTCGGTACGTGAAGGTGTTCCCGTAGGTTCCACAGTGATTACGGTTAAAGCTACGGATCAGGACACTGGAAGAAATGCCGAAGTGGAGTATTCTATCGTCTCTATCACGGCAGGTAGTAGCGTCACGCATATGGAGGATGCAGCGACTTTCAGAATCGATTCAAGGTTAATACCACAAATATCATATTCCGGCATATTTGAAGAAAGGTTATAATTTCTTAATTTCCGAAACTAATCACCATAACATTTCGTTTAGGAAGTTCTTTTTTATATTCATGAATAAAAAAAGATTTTGATCTTTTTCTATGGTATGAATAGATTATTTTCTCTAAATTTTATTGTAATATTATTAGTGGCACGAATAAACTACGTAGAATGTATTTTTTATTTTCTTTCTTTTTTTCTTAACTTAGTTTTTTTTGTTTAGAATTAGAAGATCCTACGGTAAAATCTTTTATATGATCAACTCAATGAAATATAATTTCACATGATTCTTATATTCACATTATAAATCTTTGTATATCCTCAGATCCGGCGTAGTCACCACGCGAACTCCTCTCGATCGCGAACAAACCGAGATTTACACGGTAGTGCTCAGCGTTACGGATCAAGCGACACCACCTTCGGCGCGACGTAGTTCAAACGCGACCCTATTAGTACGTGTGCTGGACGACAACGACAACTATCCGCAATTCACTGAGCGTA
This sequence comes from Mycetomoellerius zeteki, assembly GCF_001594055.1. Lineage (NCBI taxonomy): Eukaryota > Metazoa > Arthropoda > Insecta > Hymenoptera > Formicidae > Mycetomoellerius > Mycetomoellerius zeteki. The sequence goes on along the minus strand of NW_017256696.1, from coordinate 1,830,008 downwards.
CATATTCGGCAACCGTGCCAGAGGACTTGGACTACACGACTAATCCAGTGATAGCTCGTATTAGGGCGATAGACGCTGATGCTGGCGCCAACGCTGCTGTCCGCTACGCTATCATTGGCGGCAACACGCAGAATACCTTTTCGATCGACTCAATGAGTGGCGACGTAGCCTTAGTTAAGCCACTCGATTACGAGTCCACCAGGAGCTATAAGATTGTCATACGCGCTCAGGATGGTGGCTCGCCCGCGCGTTCTAACACTACCCAACTGCTCGTGATGGTCAGGGATGTAAATGACAACGCGCCAAGATTCTATACCAGTCATTTCCAAGAATCGGTGTCGGAAAGCGTACCAGTGGGATATTCGATCCTGAGAGTACAAGCGTACGATGCCGACGAGGGTAACAACGCACTCATCAAGTACACCATTGGCGCGCGCGATTTCACCGGCGCCTCCACAGAGAACTTCCCCATCACCGTGAAAGCAGAAACTGGTTGGATTTACACGACGAAGCAATTAGATCGGGAACAATGCTCAAAGTATATTAATCTTTTTTATCGATTATAAAATTGCCATTTAATTGGAGTTGGAATAATTGAAATATAAATCAACGCGGATAAAAGTTGTACAAAATATTTAAAACTGTTCGGAGAGAAATATACAAAATAATTTCTCCTCCATTCCCTACATAAAATTTTACTAAAAACACTTACTTTAGATTCTTTAGTAGCAAACTTTTTAACAAGAGATTCTCGTTTTGATTTTAGATACCAATTCACCGTAATTGCGGCGGATTCTGGAGAGGAACCAAAATCCGCGAGCGCGACGGTATTTCTCACGGTGACCGATGTGAACGACAATGATCCTTACTTCGAGCCAAAAACCTACGAGGCTGTAGTATCCGAGGATAGTCTGGCGGGCACTCCGGTCACAACGGTGACCGCCACCGATCCGGATGAGGATTCCAGAATCCATTACGAAATCACGGGTGGTAACACGCGTGGACGCTTCTCTATTTCTTCGCAAAACGGACGTGGCCTTATAACTATCGCCCAGATGCTCGATTATAAGCAGGAGAAACGGTTTGTGTTGACAGTGACTGCGTCGGATAGCGGCAGCCGCACTGATACCGCCTTGGTTTATGTCAACGTGTCGGATGCCAACAATTATTCTCCAGAATTTGAAAACGCACCTTACTCAGTCTCAGTGTTCGAGGACGCGCCAATTGGCGTGACAGTCCTGGTGGTGAGTGCTACTGATGCTGACGTTGGCAAGAACGCCCAGATCACATATAGCCTAGCGACTGATAATGGCGAACAGGTGATCACCGAGTTCACAATCAATCCACAAACTGGAGCAATTACGACGACAAAAGCGCTCGATCGCGAGTCGGTACCCTCGTACCTGTTAACAGTGACCGCCCGGGATGGTGGAGTACCATCGCTGTCGGATACTACCGATGTGGAGATCTCCGTCACGGACGTAAATGACAACGCGCCGGTCTTCGAAGCACCGCAATACCACGGTTCGATTCTCGAAGATGTTTTGCTAAGCACTAGCGTGCTGAGAGTCGCGGCGACCGATGCAGATACCGATCTCAATGGCCGGGTAAGTGTAGCTCTCTCTGACAAAAAAAATGATATTATGATATAATTTCAATGAAAAATATACTAATTGATTTGCTTATATAAATAAATACAAATTTTAATAATTAATAGAAATCTTTGAATTTCTGAATGATCAATAAATTATTAAGTTAATATCTTTGATTGATAAAAACTATTTTTATCAATCTTTTTTTAAACAACAATTATAAATGTATAACATAAATGTATAACATAATAAATAGCAGAAAGTTTTAATACAATTTTTAAAATTCTTTCCATGACTTTCTAATGAACTTAATATGACTGATCTAGGTAAGATACAGTTTAGAGGACGATGGCGACGGAGCATTCACGATTGATTCTACGACAGGCATTATTAGGACCGCGAAAATATTGGACCGAGAATCGGTGGCGTATTACACTTTAAAGGCCGTGGCCACAGACCGCGGTTCGCCCGCACTCTCGTCTGTCGTTCCTGTTACTATCAAGATTGAGGACATCAACGACTCGCCACCCGCCTTTGAGAACGATAAGATCATTCTTTATATCGCCGAGAATTCTCCGATTGGCTCGACTGTCGGTGAAATCTACGCCCACGATCCAGACGAGGGTCCTAACGCAGTGGTGCAGTACAGTATCATCGGTGGCGAGGATTCCAATAGCTTCAGCTTGAATGTCCGCCAAGGCGCCGATCGCGCCGAATTAATCACCCTCGAGGAACTTGACTACGAATCGCCGAAGAAGAAATTTGAACTCGTGGTGCGAGCCGCGTCACCGCCGCTGCGTTCGGACGCGGTGGTGCAGATCCTGGTGACCGATGTGAATGACAACGCGCCGGTGCTTAAGGACTTTCAAATAATTTTCAATAATTTCAAGGACTTTTTCCCAACTATACCAATTGGCCGGATACCAGCAGTGGACGCTGATGTAACGGACAATCTTGTCTACAGCATCCTCGCCGGCAACAATGCGAATCTAATCGATCTCAATAAGACCTCTGGCGAGATCCGATTGTCGCCACAGCTCAACACTAACGTGCCACGGGTAGCGACTATGGAAGTCGCCGTGACAGATGGTATCAATGAGGCAAAGGCTACAATGACGTTATCAGTACGTCTGATAACTGACGAAATGCTGCTGAACTCGATTACAGTAAGACTGGACGACATGACGGTGGAAGCATTTCTCAGTCCTCTTCTGAGTTACTTTCTGGATGGCTTGGCGGCTATCATTCCGTGTCCGCGGGAGAACATCTTTCTCTTTAGTGTCCAGGAAGATGCAAATGTACATGGCAAGATCCTGAATGTGAGCTTCTCGGCACGCAAAGTCGAACCAGGCACGATTGATGAGTTTTACAGTCCGCAATTTCTTCAGGAACGAGTATACCTCAACCGCGGTATCCTGGCGAGATTGGCAACAGTCACTGTTCTGCCCTTCGACGACAATCTTTGCGTTCGTGAGCCTTGCCTAAATTTTGAAGAGTGCCTAACAGTGCTCAAGTTTGGCAACGCATCTGGTTTTGCCAGCAGCGACACAGTTCTCTTTCGGCCCATCTATCCGGTGACCACATTCGCGTGCAGATGCGCCCGTGGTTTTACTGGTAGTCGTGAGGCTTACATGTGCGACACCGAAGTGAATTTATGCTACTCAAATCCTTGCATGAATGGCGGCATCTGCCACAGGCGAGAGGGCGGATATTCGTGCACCTGCCAACCGGATTTCACCGGTATAAATTGCGAGATCTCAATGAACCGCGACGCTTGCTCACCCGGCATCTGCAAAGGTGATTCTCAATGTACCGTGAAGAATACCGCTGGCTTTACTTGCGAAGGTTGTCCTGTATCCGCTCTGGAAAGCGTAACGCCTTTCTGCGAATTGAAAGCACGCAGTTTCGGTCCGGCGACATTCCTCACCTTCGCTTCTCTCAAGCAACGTCATCGTCTTCATCTTAAACTGAAATTTGCTACCGAATTGGCCGATGGTCTGCTACTTTATAACGGCAGATACAATGAACGCCACGACTTTATCGCCCTGGAAATCGTGGATTCGTGCGTACAGTTTAGCTTTTCCCTCGGTGATGAAGTAACAAGAGCAATGGCGGCCATTCCTGGCGGTGTCTCAGACGGTCAGTGGCACGAGGTTGTGGTCTCGTACATCAACCGAACAGTGACAGTGTCTCTAGACGATTGTGACGTCGCGCTCGCTCTAAAGCACGGGGAGAGGCTGGGTCCGAAATGGACTTGTGCTGATAGGAGCGAAAGAGTTCTCGAGGAACGTTGCGGACTTGTCACCGAAACCTGCCACAGATTCCTGGACTTGACCGGACCGTTACAGTTAGGTGGTCTGCCAGCAATCCCATCCAGCTTCCAGATCCGCAACAAAGACTATGTTGGATGCATTAGTGATCTTTACATTGATCACATTTTTGTTGACTTGAATTCATTCGTAGCTGACAATGGAACGAATGCGGGTTGCCCCGAAAAAACTGCTTTCTGCGTTTCATCGCCCTGCAGAAACAATGGTAAATGCCGTGAAATCTGGTCAGGTTTCGTATGCGAATGCGAACATAACTTTGCCGGGCCTACTTGTGCCGAAGAAATTGGTGCACCGTATAGCTTTCACGGCAATGGCATGCTCGGTTTCAATCCGTTATTGCGACCTATTCAATTACCGTGGACGACGGCTCTAAGTCTCCGAACTCGCGCACGACAAGCATTTGTCATGAGCGTGCAGATCGGCCAGAATAGCTCGGTCCTGTTGGAAATCCGAAATGGCAAGCTGGTCGTCTCGCTGGATGGTGCCGATGTAATCCGAACTGGTGGTACAGTTGCGGATGGCGAATGGCATCGCATGGAGATTGTCTGGCAAAGCGGCCACGTATCCCTAGACACAGACTATCGCGAACGACCTGTAACAGTACCGCTACCAGCTAAGCTGCAGGGTTTGTACGTTGGCAGAATCCTCGTAGGTGGTCCAGATCAAGCGACCAATATCGATCTACCGTTCTTTGACGGTTGCCTGCAGGATATACGAATCGGCACCAACCAGAGCGTTCTTCAGCGTCCAACTATCCAAGAGAACGTCGACGCCGGTTGTCCATCTGAAACCTACTGCAACTTGGAATGTCCACAGGCATCGATCTGCATAGCGCAGTGGCGGTCGAGCGAGTGTGTGTGTGCGGCTGGCCACGTCGGTCGTGATTGCGAACGCATTTGTAATCTCGAACCCTGCAGCGACGCTGGTACCTGCATTGAAGATATGACTGACTTGCGGCGTGGTTATCAATGTAAATGCGTTTCTTCTGATATATCCGGAGAATACTGCGAGACAAAGAGCGAACAACCCTGTCCGGCCACATGGTGGGGATCTCCAATTTGCGGGCCCTGCCATTGCGACGAAACTAAAGGCTATGATCCCGCTTGTAATAAGACCACCGGCGAATGCCACTGCAAGGAGAACCACTATCAGCCGAACGGGCGGAAGGAATGCATACCGTGCGAGTGCTACACAACCGGTAGTTTCGGTCCTCGTTGCGACAGTGAAACTGGTCAATGCCGTTGTCGGACGGGAGTGATTGGTCGTTCGTGCACCGACTGCCCAAATTCTTATGCTGAGGTAAAAGAATAGAGCAAAATGTAAAATATATTTTAGCTAACATTTTTCTTTTAATTTAAATACTCTGAGTATCTTTAAAATAAACTTTTAAAATAAATATTTTAAAATAAAATAATAATTTTAATTTAAGAAGATTATCGCTTTTAGCGATGTTAATTAAAATATCGATATTTTTTAATATATTAGGTGACTCTGAGAGGCTGTGAGGTAGTCTACGATGGCTGTCCCAGATCGTATTCGGATGGTCTATGGTGGCCGCGGACTCTTTTTGGGTTGACAGCCATCGAAGACTGTCCCGGCACCGCCGAAGGCAAAACTTCCAGATCCTGCGACGACAAATTAGGCGGTTGGCAACCGCCCGATCTCTTTAATTGCACTTCGGAAGTCTTCATTGAACATCGACACCAGCTGGCGGCTCTGGAGACCAAGGATCTCACACTAAACACTTACGTAGCCGTGAAAATGGCAAAAGACGTTCACAGAGCGGTAAATATTACGAGAGAAATGTACGGAGCAGATCTTCTGGTGACGGAATCCTTGCTAGTGGCGTTGTTACGTTATGAAGAAAGTCTAGTGGGTCTGAACTTGACCCACAGTCAGGACAAGGATTACGTCGCCCATCTAATCAGCATAGCCGGAGCAATTCTGAGATCCAAATACAAGGAAAAATGGGAAAAGATAGGAGAACTTAACGGAGATAGTCCCGATAAGATTCTGGACGCTATGGCAAGATACTTGAAGACTTTAACGGCATCTCAACATGATACTTTTACCAATCCCTTTGAAGTAGTCAATGATAACGTTGGTATGTATGTGTGAGACCCTTTATCTCTCTTCCGTTCAATTTAATTACTTTAATTAATAAAACGATTTGTTATAAAAATTTTTTAACTATAATTTATTTTTAGAAATTTTATTATTTTTAGATATTTGTTGTTACTTCAATTTTCTCTAAAAAATTGAAATTAAAATAAATTTTTTAATTTAAGAATAAATTTTGTACGCGATACATGTGACAATATTAAAATTTAATCAAATAGTAATATAAAAATAATAAATTTTACACAATTTCCACTAAAATATATATTGCACTTCATACTATGCAAAGGAATTAATTTTTAACATTTATTTTAATTTTATTATTAAATTGTATGCGTCACATTTTAGTGCTGGGTCTAGACATCGTAACATCGGAGAGTCTCTTCGGCTACGAGACAATTGAGTATAAGGAAGATCCTACTTTATCAACAGCGAGACCCACGGAAGCTGATCGGAAAGTCATTCTACCTGATACCTCTGCTTTTCTGAGCTCTTCAACGCATTTTGGTCCGTCTATTAGTTTCCCAAAATACAACAATTACATGGCTGATCCAAGCAGATTCGATCCGCACTCAAAGATCCAGGTGCCACTCAACACATTAGGTATCAAACCCGTCATACAGGGTGAACTAAATGTGAAGAACAGTCTGAACAATCGAAAGGCCGTGCTGAGTTACGTGCAATACAAAGAACTTGGTGCTCTCTTACCACAAAGGTATGTTATTTTGCTCAATTATATATTGCGCATGAATTACTTGTTATTTTAATGTGTGTGATAAGAATTTATTATTTATTTTTATTAAACTTTATATGCAAAAATGAGAATAAAAAGATGGCTTACCTGGCTAATTACTTTTAATACTAATGCTTGAATTATAGATTCGACGACTCGGTATCAGTTAGATGGGGGGTAGAAGTAGCAGTTGGATCACCCGTAATGACTGTCTCAGTGTTAGTTCCCTCGAATGACGGCTACGAGTCCTTGACAGGAATCCCTTTGCAGTCACCGATTCAAGTCAGACTTTGGCTTCATGAAAACGATGATTTCAAGACCAGAACAAATCCGCAATGTGTCCATTGGAGCACGGCGAGAGGGTAAGAAAAGTTGACTTCACAAATTAAAAAATTTTAATTTTCTATGAAAAACTAATTTTATTTGACAATTGATTTTAATTGATCACAATTCATTTGTATAAAAATTTTAATTTTATTCTATTTAATTTCAATATCAAAATTTCGTAATGTTTAGAAAATAATTTCTTTTACTTGATCAATTTCAGAATCGGTGAATGGAGTCGAATGGGCTGCACCACGGAAATTGAAGACAATTCCTTGTCATTCGGTACTATTGTGAACTGTTCTTGCATGAAACTGTCCACCTTTGCTATATTGACAGACGTCCTCGATCTTGAATATGTTCCCGAGCCATCTTTGTTAGAGGATGTGACCAGTTATAGCGCGTTTATGCTCGCCTTACCGCTGCTATTATCTGCTCTCTTGATCCTGGCGTTAATTCGCGGCGGTGGTACCAACTCTAACAGTATTCACAAAAATTTGGTGTTATGCGTTTTTATGGCGGAAATCCTGTACCTAATCGCGCTCAAAGCCAGAAATCCTCTCGTCTCCAACGAATTCCCCTGCAAACTCACGGCGATAGGACTGCATTATGCCTGGTTGAGCACTTTTGCCTGGACCCTCGTAGACTCCGTTCATCTCTATCGGATGTTGACGGAAATGAGAGATGTGAACCACGGCCAGATGAGATTTTATTACACTATGGGATACGGTCTGCCGGCTGTCATTGTTGGACTTACTATCGGCGTCAGGGCCGATCAGTACGGAAATTTCTATTTGTATGTTGACTTTAATGATTTATTCTTTAAATAATTTTTTTTATTTTTATTTTTAAAATCCAGAACCTATTATAACATTAAAAATTTTTTAGTTTAGCAAGCAAATAATATCTTTATAAAGATAAAATTGAAGATTAAAATTAAAACTAAAATAAGATGATATAATTCTATGATGGTAATCCGTATTATAATAGCATATTCTTTCGCGACTTGTAAATTACTAAAATATAATTATTATAATATAATAAAATACAATTTTTAGAATAGAACATAATTTTGAACTTTCAAATGGAATTTTTAATTATATAAATTTTTATTTGATTTTCCAGCTGTTGGTTGTCCATTTATGAAACCGTGATTTGGTCACTCATAGGTCCCATTTGCGCTGCCGTATTGGTGAACTTTTGCATTCTCGTAATGTGCATTCGCGCAGCGTTTACTCTGAAAGAACACATCATGGGTTTTGGAAATTTACGAACGCTCTTATGGCTCTCTGTAGCCTCATTACCTTTACTAGGATCAACATGGACTTTGGCGGTCCTCAATGCATCAGAGAATTCGCCGATGCTATCGTATTTACTGAGTGTCGCTATCGTGGTTCACGCGGCATTTAGTCTGATCGGCTACTGTTTCATCAATAGCAGAGTTAGAAGAAATTTGTATCAAAGTCTATTAAGGTGTATTGGCAAAAAAACGCCCTTACTAGAAGGAAGCATGGGCAACGGAAGTAGCAGTCAAAATGTAAATGGCCATTCGGTATGTAATTTAAAATTGATCCTTGCTATAAATATATGATTAAACATGAATGCATTAATATTGATGTTTATGGTTCAGCGTTCAGCGCTAGCTTACTCTTCGACTTATGGTGGAGTAGAATCCGTATGCAAAAGAGTTCACGTTGGCGTTTCTACAAGCAGCACAACTTCAAGAAGTACAAATAAAACAGGTTCAAGCCCTTATCGTAGCGATACGCATTTAAGACATACATCAACCTCCACAAGTAATTATAATAGCGATCGAGATCCGTACTTGTCGTCGAGGAGTCATCGATCAGCACTGAATTCTCGACAAGGTACAGCTTTTAAAAGCAGCAGATGAAAAAATTTTTAACTATATATTAAAATTAATTTATTTAAGTTAATTTATTATATAAATAAAACTAAATTAATTTATGATATTAACATTTAGTTTCAATCTAAGACTGTGTTCCAAGACCGACACGGTGGTTTCGGCGCACAATTTGTTTGAACTGGAAATAGTAAAAATTCACACATATTATTAGGTCATTCGTCACGTACAAGATTATTTTCGATCAAGACCTGCTTTGATCGAAAATCACCCTTTTCACTTATTTGTTCTTAAGTTAATGTTATACAATGTTTTCAAAAGAATCTACGGAGGTAAGGGGTCAGCGCAGAGAATCAGAATCAGACTCCGACGGCTCGCAAGCCGAAGGAGGCGGCAGAAGCCTGGACCTTGCCAGTTCACATAGCTCCGACGAGGATGACGTCACATCGAGGTCGCACAGAAATATGGGAGTGTCTACACAGCAGCATGTCACTCACAGCTATCTACCCAATATTCACACCAATCCTGCCGAACACTTGAACATACTTTGCTCAAATGCTGAACTCTTCCCCAACATCAAACCGATCTACGCCCCCCGATGGAGTTCCCAACTGCCAGAAGCGTATCTGTCATCAAATGGTGAGATTGGCAATCACAAGTTTAAATTAAGAACAAAGAGAAAAATATAAATATTCTTGAATCATAAAAAAGATAAGTGATTGTAAAGACATGAAATTGAAAGATAGTAAAATTAAAATTCCAATTAAAAGATTTAAACGTTATTTCTCATTTTATAATAGCACACACAATTATATAAATATAAGAGGTTTTGTAATATGATTTTTGAGAAAAGTTAAAAATAATACTATTCATTTCTTTTGCAGTGATGGATGTGCGAAGTAGTCAATGGTCTGGTGGCACCATGTCAGATAACGAGATAGCTTCGAACAAGACCTCGAGCCCGAACCCGCTACCGTATCCGGAGATAAACTCACCGCAGAAGAGCCAGCTGGACGAAAACTACTCGGAAGGTGAAGAGAAAATACATCATCTGGGAGAAAAGTACTTATTCCCTTATACTGCCGAAGAAGACCATACAGTGTCACCCACACCGTACATGCTGTCCATGTCGTCACGTATCCTCGCCTCTAGCATGAGCCATCACTCACAGAATTCGAATCACGAAAATCTGAGTGGTTCTGAGCAGCGTTACGGCAGTCTGAAACGTGGTCAAAGTCTGCACGGCTCTCAGCACGACAATCTCAGCGGTTCCGAAAGATACGGCAGTCTGAAACGCGGCAAGATGGGTACCCCCATCGTTCTGGAGGATAGGCCCGAGTATATCCTGCCAATGAGCGGCAGGATACTGTCAAGTTCGTTAACCCATGACCTACAACACAGTAACGAACTAGCGGCACTCAGGCAGCAACAGCAGCAGCAACAACAACAGCAATATGAGCAGACTATTACCGAGACCGAGTGAGTAATAAACACACATATCATATTTAGATTTGGGAGATTTTTTATTCGGATATCGGATGGCTTGTTAAATAATTTAAATAGACGTAAAATAAAAACTTAAATGAGCTTTTTATATACGATGGATTTGATGTCTGAATCAAAGATGTAAAATAACAAAGAAAGAAAGCATTTTAAATTATTTTCATTGAGTTTTTCTTTTTATATATATGTATATTATCTATATTGAAAATAATATCTTCTTTTAAGAATGATATAAAAAATACTATTTCAGTATGTAGAATCTGAGAGATTCTAAGAGAGATTAACAGGAAAAAAATTCATGAGAAATTATACTTTAAAATGGAGTGAATGTGACTTAGAACGATCTGATTAATTAAAAATGAAGTCATAATGAAAGCTTAATTGTAATCAAAATTAACAAAGTTATAGAAATAATAAAACGTAGTCACATTGGATAAAAATAGAAACCTTTATATAAACGATTATTGAAAAAGTTGATGCGTTCATTGACATATAAAACAATTTACAAAAAGACAATACAAGTACGTCACATCCAGCGTACGTAAAAAAAGGTTGGCGACGAACTAACATACTTAAGTTACAGCGTTTCTTGTCTTAGCGCAATTTCGTAACACTCTTTTTAATTCATTCTGGTTTTCTTTGGTTTCCCATATTTCTCCTTGCTGTATGCACAGAAGGTGGCGTTGGAACGTTCTCTAACATAACTATATCTTTTCTGTGATCCGTGCTTGCTCTGACTGTCAAATTATCAGCGAGGAGGTAAGCGAGCGTGACGATATAAATCTACAAATCGTCCTACAAACCGCAACGATTATCTTTAATTTTCTCCGATAGCGTCCAATTGACCGGAACTAATCGCGAGTTGTCACTGTTGCAGGAAGGATATTAATGCGGAAACGCCCGTCTGACGAGGTCCGTGCCACGAACGAGAATAACGTACAAAGTAATTTAGTTTACGCCTAGCTTAAGTGTCCAACGCGCAATAAAGACTCGATATATATATTTTAAGAAGCGGCCATGACTGTACTTACTTAGCCATATTAATTAGCATGTATGTGTGAGTGCCTGTTTATATGTTGCATACGGAAGGTCTATCAGAGTAAACGTAAGAGATAATCCTTACATTAAAATATATTCCAATGATTATATAATTATAAAACATATATATGTATATATATGTATATAGATGAATTATAATTATATATATATATACCAATGTATATTATAATTACAAATCGTCAGTTATCGCTTATCATTGGAAAATATCTCGATGTTATTTTTATCCAATGAAGTACACAGTTGGACGATTCAGAATGCAAATAAAAAATAAAATTCATAATTTAAAACAGTATTTTAAATATAATTTTTTATATTTATATAAAATAAGTATAGAAAATTAGTGGAACAAGATCAAAGTTTGCACTGAATCGTTCAATCACACTCTGATCGATCCAACATAAATATTTGCGCTTGTTATAATTTTTATTCAGGAGCGATTCGGCTCCGGTTTGTGAATCTCCAATTCTCAATGAATGATCATTGTCGTCAATTGACAGTGATATTCAGGAAGATACAGAGAACAAAAATGATCTCCAATCATTACTCATTATAAACTCATTCCATCCTATCTTAAATTCTTACTCTCCATGAGCTCAGTATTGTGCAATGTATACATTCCACTGCCTATTCTCTTTCCTATGTACAGAATGATTCTTAATTATATAATAATATTTCAGAAGATGTGAAAATGCTAGAAACCGAAACAAAAAAAATGTCAAACGTTTAGAGCGTTTAGATTTATTTTCGTATGCACCATCTTTTTCTTGAGCTCTATATTCATTATCTATAAAATACTGATATATAATTAAGAATCATCCTATATAAGTATATGTATAATTTAGGTTTTATTTACTTTTTTTTATAGAAGTTTACAATCTTTCTCTTTATTTTATATGCCATGAAGAAGAAGAAAAAGTAGCGTAAGTTAAAGCGTACAATCATGTGGCGCATTTTTTCATACTTTTGTATATACACTCATACGAGACAAAGAGAAAAAAAAGAACTGTGACAAAATACATAATTTATATACCCCTCAGTATTTCGGGGTAGAGTTCATTTTTTTCCAACCTCTCTTCCAACCACGCACAATTGTACGTTGACAATATCACTCCACACAATTTGCAGCAATTCATTGATTTAAAAATTATCTTTATTTTCTCGTTGAAAATATAAATAAATTACAAAATATATATAGTCAGTATGGTATGTGTGGATTGATATATTCGGAAGAATGTTTTATGTAAAATCGATATATGTATATGTATATAAATATCGCGATTCGATCACCGATCACGTTCAGATAAATTCAATCTGTCGAGAAGCTTCTTGCTGGACGTTTTCGGTGTTCAAGGGCGATTATTACGCACTTTCCTTTCTATTTCTCTACGAAGGTACGTATATACGCGGGTTGGATACGATTCGTTTCGTATTACGTTTGGGAGTTCGATGTGATTTCGGGCTGTTTACGGTTTGATTCGGCTTATACAATAGTTTGTTATCAGCTACGTGCAGAGAGTGTTGTACAAAAGTCAGAAATCTCGATGATGACAGATGTAAGACTGTCTCTCCGCGTTCCACACTCGTTTAGACACGACAACGACAACGATGACGACGATGATATTCTTATGCTTATCTTAAGTTACTACCTAAGAGAATTTACCCGACGACTCGAGGGATAAATCGAGTACAGGATTCGCGCCTGACCATAATGGCACATACAAATCACTAAATACTAACCGCTAGAGACTAGGGAGATATCGTCACTACACGGTGCTCTCCGTATCAGATGCCACGGAAAGCGTCTGCATCTTCGGAACGGAATAATTCTCCGAGTGCCCGTGGCTCTGTGTTCTGTTGGATACTCTCTCCAGGGTGGAAGGAGCTGACGGAGTGTCTTGATGAGCCTTGGGAGGAATCGGTGGAGGACTCACCTATAAAAAAAAATTAATCAAATCATTGCTATCAGTTTATTTTATGAACATAAATATCTGTTGGCATTATTTAAATATTTAATCTGTTATAAAATGGAAACATATGAAACAAAAGAAAATTAATTAGAAATATTTCAATTTTAGCAATCTGTTCATTCAGGGAGATGTTATATATATGTAACTGTATATTTTAGTAAATATTTCCAATTATATTCCTCACTTCTTGATTAGGAAGAGAATGTGAGCCCTGGAATGTACCACTGGCGAAGCTGCCAGTAGAGACATTGAGTGCGCTTATCACAGACGGTGGTGAAATGTTCATGATGTCGTTGCACCGGGAGCGCGGCTCGAAGTCTTCATAGCCTAGATTATTTAGATTCGTCAGATGTGATTGAAAATCTAGCAGACTAGCCGTAGAAATGCCGCTGTCGCGCAGATCATTCGGTTCGCTTCTTGGTTCCATGATTTCGGAGTCGTCATCCGTGCTCCACTCTGTATTTGTGCGTTTGTGCGTTAAACCGCGTTTCGGCGGTGCCGGCGGTACTACTGTATTCGTGTTCGAATCTCTTTTGTCTAGCACTAAAACAGGAAGCACAAAACGTGATATATTTTCATGAAAAATTTATTTCCAACGTTATATTAAATTTTATTACAAATCATAAAGAAAAAGAGAAATTAACTTACTGCAACCCCTGGGTGGTAGCGGAGGAGCGGGTTCGGGTCCAGGTTCGCTCCACGAGCTTCTGAGGCCACTTTGATCCACGCCGTCAGTAGGAGTAGGCAAGGAATGCCTCAATGGTAGTTTTGGACTCAGCGGCTTGCTGAGAGATCTCTGATGCGTGGGTCTAGGCGGAGTTGTACCATAACCAACGGAACGCGGCCGTACTTCTCGTTGTGGAATAGGCGGTGGTATACCGTCCACTTTCGTGTAAAACCCTTCGTCCTCGGGAAGACCATCGCTGTCAGCATGCGACAATCTAGAGCCGGCGGTTTCTAAAGTGGCTGGACGCTGTTTGTCGTTGACCGGCAAAGGTGGTAGAGGCGAACTAAAAAAGCAAAGATGCAATTAAAATATTTAACCCTGTAATGAAACTAACTCGGAAGTTTTACAGTTTGAATATATAAGGCAATGAAACAAAAATATATAGAATATAATTACTTCACGATGCTATCTTGATGAATGGTTCTCTGTCTGGCCAGTGGACCGAGGCCTTGCTTGAGCTGTGTGAATCTCTCAATTAGTCTTTTATGCAACGGTTGAACTCCAGTGGGTGCAATCTGACCGTGCAACACCAGGCCGGATTCTAACACACTCATCTGATCCAATATCAATCCCTTTAATCGATTAACATGCGGCACCATTTCGGGATTCTGTCGGGCAAATTCAGGCGTGAGAAAGGCCTCCTGATATTTAGTGATACCGCCCATTACGTTAGCGTCGATGATACCCTGCAGCCGCATGCTGAATGGATTGATATTTCTATGTGGCTCCGCAGTGTACTGTGCAACTAATCGCCTCAATTCTCTTTCCACGCTCTGCATAGTCTCACAGGCATATTGTACTGGTGCCAACAATTCCGACCGCTTCTCGATCACCTCGAACCATCTGAGGATCCCTGGCAATTTAGCTTCTGTCATCAACATCGTCCTCTCGATCCACAACGATTTGAATTCGTTTTCGCGATCCACTGGACCACGATGCAGCGGTCGATCGAATGTGAACTTGCGAACATCATTCACCAAATAGAATGCGACTACGCGTTCCGGAACTTCGACACCACTGCAAGCCAAGCTACCCTCTTCAGGAATTGGCTTCACATTACAAATTTGAATATCTGCAAAAATGCGGTATACAATTGTTAGATAAAATATATTCATTAATAATAAATTATTGATTTCCAAATTATTGGGATTGACTCTCTCTTTTAATTTAAAAAAATTAATAAATCTAATCTCACTTACATTGACCCTCAGACGTAAGGATACTCTCATCAGGCGGGGAATTCTTCATTAAAATTTGTGCGCATGGAAACTCGGTTTGCAATCGTTGTGTGAACGCTCCTATTCGTTCATATTCCAGACCACGATAAATAAATAACTTGTTCTACAATGAAAGACACGAATAACATTTTCGAAGCGCCTATTTCACAAAAAATAAAATGATGCTAAAATCCGAATCAAACTTTGATAAAATATTTTTGATAGAATAAAATTCTAACATTTAAATTATTTTATACATTGAGAATATCTTTAAAAATCGCTTTGGATCAAACTTACTCTGACAAACAGCGGAAAACTGAGACCATAAAATCCAACACGGAAGTATTCCGGTTCCGGGCGTAGTTGCGTCAGAATGTTATCTAGGAACTTAGCCTGTAGCTTCAACACGTGACTAAGTTTGGCGTAGTCGTATAGTCTAGTCTCGTACAGGATCGCCAGCTCCTTGCACAAAGGTATACCCTTTTCCCAGCATTTGCCACGGTCGAGATAATGAATGATTTTATGATAGAGTAACTCTTTGCGCTGCCATTCTGGTTGCTGGGGATGAGCGTGATCGGATGGCAGAATAGTCGAGCCCCAACCCAGCTGATCGGCATATAACTTCATCGTAAATCCCGCTTCCGTATAATTTTCAGCGGCCAAATGTAGATCATGCAGCTTGTAAATGTAGCGCAGGTACATCTCCTTCCGATTGAACTCATTCTTGTAGAAGTTCTGCAAGAACATCAAAAGTATCCCCATGTTACACTCTGAGAGCTTTTCACTTCTAGTGATTGTTGATTTAATAAGGAACGAGAGACAGGCACAATGATAAAATTTCCATCGGAGAGCGCGAACACGAGTGCTAAATGTCAAGCATAGAGTGACCAAGCACACCAAATATATAGTATATCCACTGAGTATATACAGTCCTCGTGTGTCGCACAGTTTAGTTAATTAACGTGCTAAGTCATAAGTAATTTGTACATATATTGCACCTTCGCACTATAGATTCCTTGGTTTAGCCGCAGTATATTATTTTTACTAATAAGTAATAACTAATCAAATCTTATTGGATTTATTGTATCGATAATCTTTCTTTAACACCTTACCAATAAATTCACGGTGCACGACATGCGCTTGTCGCGATTCTCGTCACCCTGAATGACGCTTCTATAATCGAGAAGTCTTTCCAATAAACGCGTAACGGATGTTATAAAAGCTGTGCCACTATCTTTCCACGTGGGATCCTCGGATTGCACTCTGTCCAGTAATCTGTAATCACAAATGTAGGAAGTTAAACATATATTGAAACTAAAAAAATTACATTCAATTTAAAATATTGCACTTACACAGCGCTAAGATGTTCCCTGAAGCGGCATGAAATTGTAAATGCGATAAGTGTCACGTAATATTTTTATGAAACTAACACAAACGAAAAAATACTACATAGTTGACATCTGTTTGTACAATATAAAAATGTGATGGCAAAAGTGAAAAATTGCACAATATTAGAAATATATAATTTAAAATGTTTTAGAAAGTAATATAGCAAAGAGTAATTTTTATTTCCATAGAAAATTAATATTTCTTCTTGAAACCTCTGTGTTTTTGGATGCTTTAATTAAAAATATAAGATCTTGAGACTTAAAATATAAAAAATAAACTTACATAGTGTTAAACAATTGCCTATATTCATCATCGCCCTTGTTTTCGCTGATAAGAATGTCCAGCTTGTCGATCAGTTCAGACTCCACGGACTTGAAGCTTCCGCGAGCTCGCTGCTCGCACTCCATCATATCGAAAAAGATATGTAGAGTTGCTTTGCGAAGTTCGCTTTCCGGCACCAAAGTAACCTCAAGGAAAGGTCCTACCATGCCTGGTATGAATTCGAGCTTACGTTCGCCCAAGTGCGACCACATAGACAGTATCTGAAAACCCATGAGTACTCTCATGTCGCCGTACTTCTCTACGATCTTTTCCCGCTTGACTTCGGAGAATTGTTCGAGCTGGAGCGATGGCTGAGTGAGGTAAGCCACCGCAAGATTGAAGTATGTGGACCATAGTTGCGAGTCAAAGCTGCCATGAAGAAAACGGAAAGCGAGTGGCTGCGCGAGTTCCTGCAGTGACCTCAGAATAACGTTGTTGGCTTGCATTCTGATGACCAGCCAGTCCGGCGGAAATACCTCCTGACGTACAAGATCCCGCAGGACCAGGAATACCCGTAGCAAAAAGTCCTTGAGTGGTTTTCGATCGCCGGCGTGCGTCAACTCTTCCCAAAGTCGCGCATAATGATACTCATCGAGCAGTTGAAGCAATCCAATAAGACAGCCAACGAGACAGCCGAGGACGGGTCCATTGGCATTTATCACGATCAATATCGTCTGTATGAGCACATCGAGCACCGACAGACAGAGCGTTTCAACGTCGTGGTGTATGCAATTGTTGACCTTATTCGTGTCCCTGCCACGCTTATGCAAAAAGCTGAGTATTTCACCCAAGATATCAGTACAGGATCGTAATTCCTCCCTACGTGCTAGATGAATGCGTAAATGCCGACATATAGTAACAAGCAACATGTTTCGACTCTCGTCGTCCTTGCGGAACAAGCTAGATGCAGTAAGATTTTTAATAGCAACTAACTTGGCCTGCGTGAGCTGCAAAGGTGGCTCCCGCGGCACCGAATCTAGCATTGAGCAGGTAAGTTTGGCTACATCGAGGACTGGCAGCACCGCTACTAGCTGCTCGAACACCGCCGCAATCGACAACAGTAGTGCGATTTGCGATAGTAGCACCATTTCATAGGGAATACCTAACATCTTGTTGAGAGCTGCGAATACGCAATATAGATCGCGCTTGAAACTATCCTCGTATTGACCGGCAGTCGCGACAGCAAACAGCAGCCGGCTTTGGATGATAAATTTGAAAATATATTCGAGAGAACGGAAGCACTTCATGATCGGTTCCTGCTTTTCTGCAGCGGTTACCCAATCGGCACAATGTTGTACGCTGCTAAGAAGACCTTTATACACCAAAGCCGCGGCGAAATGGTCTGATATATAAGCATCCATCACTGGCTTGAAATGTTCAAACTTGGAGTCCTCCAACAAGCTGAAGATAGACACGAGTACTTGGAACACTAGGCCGGAGTGCGCTGTGGAATTACCGTCCTCAGTGTGAAACATGGCGAAGAGCGCATCAAGGATATCTTGAAGGAACTTGACTAGTTCTTCGCCATCGAGTCGAAGAACGCGGCCGAGAGCCTCGGATATTCGCTCAGGGTGAGCTTTCCATTGCAGTAAACTAAGTAAATCAACGTTTTGCGTTAACTTGGTACTGCAGAGTAAGGTATGTACGAATACAGTCTCTTTGGGCGATCTAGTAAAAGCTGGTGGACCTGAAAGATAACAAGAAAATAATTATAAATATAAGTATCTACATATGATGTCTCTAATTTTAATACTATTTATTAGAAATACTTTACGTTAACACTTATTAACATAATTTTAGGCATTGTTCACCTAGATAATATAATAGATATTATATTCATTTTTATAGAATTATATTAATTCTTTATTTTCACGTAAATTTAATTGAAACATTATCCAAAGAAGATTTTATTTTACAAGGAAATTTAATTTACCTGAGGCGCACGGCTCTCTCGTGCTACTTGGCAACGACAGGTAACTCAAGGAATCCAATTTCGTACGCTCCTCGCATTTGTAAATATATAATTCGTGAGGACCATCCTGAAGAGTAGCACCTCCGGGCTCCATCAGTCGTACGAACGCGAAGGCGAAAAATTTTTTGTCATTCTTCTCACGTGCTGCAATATACAGGAAATTTCTTATTGGAAAAGGTAAATGAAAACTGTAGAGAATAGATGGAAGATAAACGAAGAATGTTTAAGCTAAGGTAGAAGACCAATATCTATTGAGACTCACTGGAGCAATGTCGAAACTCGAAACGCACGTGGCTTCCATAGAACTTGTCGATGGGTATCGCCAGTCTCACAGTTTCTGCCCACGATGGGCTGTTGTGATGATATATGACCAAACTCTGATATTCAGAACTACCGTCCATTCCCGCGGCCCCAAACAGGCATTCTTCCAAGGGTTGGCCGTCCACGTCTAGGACTAGGATTGTCACCTAATTTTATTGCAACAAACATATTAAAATATTCAGTTTCATTGCTGTAAAAAATTTATTTTTTACATAAGATGGTAAATTTTAATAATATTTCAATTAAACTTATATAACACACAATTGTACATTTTTTTATATCATATCAGAAATTAGTTCTATATTCCGTGAAAATACTCACAGCTTGTTATTTTATACAACAGGTAAATATTAGATAAGAGAAATAATTCTTTAAAAATTTTATCTTACCTCGATATTCTTGCCGGTAGACTTTCCGCCACGTTCGAATTCACCCCGTTCCAGCTTCAAATATAGGTCGTTACGCACATCGCCCGGCATAATAACATCCGAGAAACCGAGCTTCTTCGTGAGGCAAATATTTTTGAATAACAACGGATTCTCCTCCCGCACCTGAGAGAGCTCGCCATGCAGAATACGAAGAGATACAACTATTCCATAATTGGGTTGTCCAGGTAAAGGGGAGCATTTGTTGTTACGTATGATTTGTTCGTGCAGCTGATGAAATTCCTTCTCTTCCCCTTGATACACCTGCAGATAAATAGAAATCCTTCCAATTAAATCTGTTTCGTTCATGTTCTTCTTGAATATTATAAAAGAATAAAAAGAACTAAATAATAAGAATCTTATTTTAGACCGTACCATGTGAGAACACAATCAATACTAGAAATTAAAAATGCCTGGTCGAAGCTAGATCTTTGATGCTTTAAATAATTCAATGTGAATTAAATATATATAACATATATATGTACTTGCATATATACCATATTTGTAGTCTTTCAAACTGCGCGCCGAATTGGTTTTCCGGACTTATAAACGCAATTAAACTACTGGAATAATATCACGAATTAAATTAAATTGAAAAGCAATTCTTAATAATTTTTGATGCACAATCGGGCATCATATTAGCAAGATGTTAAAGTGTTGAAAAACTGTAAAATAATTCCAGTATGATCCAATTAATTTTTTCGATAAAGTATGCTAATGGAATTCGGGATCTAAAAAATTACGTTAAATCGGGATTAAAGTAATATTTACACGATACATAAGTTAATACGTTTAATTATTATAATTCATATATATATTTAATTAATTAATATTCTTTATCCGTTTACTTTGAAAGTCATCTCGAGTTCCTCTGCGTGATCTTGAGCGGCTTCCGCCAGAGAAAGAACCGCCACCCCATGAGGCCGCCTGTAAGTCGCAGTTCCAGTCTTATTTTTGCCGGAATCGGAGTATAACATCCGGCCACAACGCATCACATGGGCTACCATATAAAGATCGCGGCTCAAGTCGGAATTGCCCAGATCTGTGAAGATGGTGCAATTGCTGTGCATCTTCTCCACATAATTCGAGAAACCCTCCTTGCTGATGCGCACTAGGAAGCGCTCACTCAGGTACTGCTGTCGTTTGGCATCGAACAGAGAGAAGTAAATCTCGGTATCCTCGCCTACCGAATGGCCAAAGTCTCTCATGCAGAAGTACAAGTGGTGTGTAAGGACTTTTCTGTGCTCCTTGCGACGCAGGGTGCCGCGGGCGGATGCACCCTGAGAATTTTCGGCACTTTGCACATGCTGCAACCCCCCGCGAAAAAAAATCAGAATTAATGCCACGCAAACAATATTATTCATTAAATTTATTTATAGTAAATTGATTCAACTCTTCTTAAGTCCATACTCTGTAACTACAATGTCGGTGTCGTAATTTTTATCTGTCACAGCTATCGATGTGACAGATAAAAATTAGGGGACGTTAACTAAAAATATACGAAATTATATTTAATTAATTTTTTAGTTTATTTATTTTAGTTCGCACTAATAAAAATTTAATAAATATAATCTTGATATTATATTAAAAATTATTAAATTACGTTATGCTTCGTGATAGGAGATCGCCTAATATTAAAAAAATTTAAGTTCGTCAATAAATTGTCAATCATGATTATACTTGTATTTACGAGAATCCGATTTATTGAACAGAAATAACTGTATCGCACCGCACGTAGCGAAATTGAACGATGCTGCCTTCATGGTCAGCATTCTAATGAAGTTCATATTTCATCGTTATTGCGCATTGCATTTGATCCTTTCTTTTTTCCATTCTGACTCGTTATACCATATTCGCAAGCTGTATGATCAATTCGATAAGGATGTACTATTTTATTCGTAATTACCACATGATATAATTCCACGACAGACATGGTATCGGGCTCTACCATGTGAGCACCTTGACGTGGTACCAGGTCCAAGCCGAGCTTTCTGAAATATAATAAAAATGAATCGTGATAACAAGTAGAACTAAATATTATTTCTAAAAAAAATCCAATAAAACATTTTACTATCAATTACAATTATTTATAACGTGTTGTATGGATCTTAATTTTAATATGAAACTCTCTGCTGAATTTTTTTTTCACGTAATCGCGTTCTTAAAGAACAGTACTTCCAAGAGTTATTTATTCATGCTGTGTTGTATATAAAATATAATTAAAATTCATTGATGCTCTACGCATAAATATAACAACGCGATTCTTACTTCCAAGTACGTAAAAATACGTCACGATGGAGGAATATTTTTAATTTATGCCATTAACCGATAGTCTGTGTTATCTAAAAAAAGAATTATTCAACCTTGCAATAAAGAGTCTTACATAACATCTATCGATAAAAATTTCTCGTTAGTTATTTCCATATCAAAGGAAGACACACTTCGGTACGCGAGGGAATACCTCAGGGTCGGATTTACATATTCATTAAACAACTAAGTAAGTTATATCTCAGAAACTAATTAAAACAAAACATTAACGACGATTCAATAACAATCTCTCAATAATTTTTTGTTTAATAAAGTAGAGAAGGCCTCTCTTGTAGTTCAAAGGCACTAAAATCCACCCTCTGTATTTTTAATCGTCCCCTCAAGACGGGGGCGTTGACGAATGAAATTCGTTGGGTGCAGGTACGATGACGGAGAAATAGGTACGGGGGGGAGGGAGGAAGGGGGCGCATGAGATACGGGATTATTACACGTCGCTGATTAAGGCGTACGTTGCATCACACTTTGGGAGGTTCGCTTTCAAAGTGGGGCCCCGGAGAGAGAAGCGGCTACTTAACTTCTCCGTGACCCCGACGCAGGGGCCGAACCGGGCCGGGCTGGGCCCGCATGCCATAGGGCCGACGTGTTCTACCGTCGCCCCACAGGAATGCAGATACATGCCGGATACCCGAGTCGTTTTTTGTGTGCGTACACGTATGCAGGGATAGGAATCTGTAGGAAGCCGCAAGGTTTATGTTTATCGGGAAAGAAACGGGGTCTTGCACCTAATTCTTGAGAAGTTGGTAATCCTCGGAGAGTTTTTCTACAGAAACTTAATAATTATAACATTGTAAAGCGTAGTAATCTGTTTAAAATACTAACATGAGATAAGATAAAAAGATAAGAATTATAGAACAAAAGGAATAATGAGAGAATCAAGAGTAATGGATTTATAAACTCACAATTAAAAATTAATGAAGATATACATACGAATAAATTATTCAGTCTGATATGCAAAATATTAATTTAGAAACATTATTCTTGTCATTATATTACAGTAACAGCTAAAACCATCAATATAATTAATATTTCGAAAATTTCAATAAAATGGAGCTTTATCTTGATAAGCTCATAAATTTATCATTAACATTATTATCACGATAATTAATTTCACAATTAATTAGTCGGCTTCATAATTTCAACAAACCAAAATTTTATTTTCTCTTGCAAAAACAACTTATCGCATCGACACATTTAATTGCGATTGGATACTGCGTACTGTTATTATCTATATGACCGTATCATTAACGTTTAACGTAATAAATTTTATGATTAGTTACACATCTATAACGATACAGCAAAAGTCACGTCTGAGATTTCGTATAATACTATCAAACGTCCTAAGTTCCGTCATAATAAACTTTTGTTATCATCAAATTTTACTTATTGTTCAATATTTATTATTTACGCAAACAAAATTTGCCGACATAACGAAATTTTGTATTCAAATATAAATCACATTCAAATCTTTATTGCGTCATTTCGTCTATGCAATATTTCTGTCATATTTTCATGTACAGAGCAAACTCCATTTCTATCTCTGCGAATAGGAGAACACGATTCAGAGAGATATAATTGAGCGCTAACTTAGGTTTAGTACTTCAAATGTTACATTCAAATGATCTTCGCAATCGGGCTTTAATCGTGCAGCGAGAGAAGCATGATAATTATTCGCCGGTTGTTTTCATAGCTTCGCCGATTATTATTAATCGCTAAAATCGAGCGATATGGGAGGCTGCAAGTACTGCGCCGGCGGTAAAACAGTCCTTTCATAAATCTAATCTGACAGACCTGTAATATCCATTTCTACCAATGTAGATTAACTTTAATCTCGATTTAACTTATTTACATTTTATCTCCTCCTAGTTCTAAGAATTAGAAAAAGATGAAGAACGAACTAAACTAAGATTAAGTTAATCTACATTGATAGAAATAGCCTAAGCTTCTCTTGAAGAATGTTTCACTCAACCGCAGTAACGTAACTATTACATTAATCCAAGAGATAGGAATAACGAGAAAATTATTACTTCAATCCACGTTGCTTACGAGCTCGTACTTCTGCTCGCGTTCTGTTCGCAGTCTACGTTGCTTAATTTTTCGCTCACCGATCATATAATAAGTTTTATTCGTATTTAATTTGATATTCTCTCTTTTCTCATAATAATATACATTAATTGAAAAATTTTCATAAATTGCTCAAAAATTATTTGGACAGTATTCAGTGTAAAAATTTTATAAATTTAATATGATTGCTACAACTTCAATGAAATTCGCACAAAATAATAAATACAGAGAATAAAAAGAAAGATCGAAAGAAAGTATAAAATCAGTGCTTCGAAAATCACAGAGAAGAGAATAGCTGTGATTTCCAAATTTAAATAGAAGATAACTGAGAGTACGATGTGAAATGTTCTTATTGTATATAATAAATCGACCCGCAATTTAACGAAATTCCACCTTACTAAACGTCCACAAATGTCTGGGCTTAGACAAGAACCGTAAAAAAAAAGCAATTGACAACGAGATTCGTTTTCATAGAGAGAGAAAGAGAACTTTGAGCTGCCTTTCACGAACTCGATGTTAGAGCAAGATTAAATTAAGTGGTAGGTTCGAGAGAGTTGAGAAGAGAGCGCGGCTCTGTGGTACGCTCGCTCGTTTTATCTTTTCCTTTTTTGCGGCCCAAGCTCTCTCGGACTTGAGAGTTTCCCACCCTTCAGACGGCTACGTCACTGATCGCAATGATTCAGTCAGCGGATTCTGCACCCTCGCCACTACCGAGTCGGTCTGCTAGGAACGTACCAGATTCCTGCTACCGCGTATGCAAATCGACTAACGATCTAAAGTATTTAGATTCTAATAAATCATTTGTCTAATTAGATTCAATAGCAAAACTCAAGAGTTGTCTCTCTCTATAAAGATATTTTTAATAATCCAAAAAACAGAAGATATCATATATAAAAATCTGCAAAGCATAATAAAAATTTTGCACAAAACAATTATTATTGTGAGTGATATTACTATTCTGTTTTGGTAATAGTAATATGTTTTTAAATAAAAATAACTCTTCTTTTTTCATCGCAATTTATTGTTGACCAATATAATGAATATATTCCATTAGTGAGATATTTTCAGGCACAATCTTTTACTTTCGAGATGTCGAGACATGAACAGAATGCAAATCGACGCT
>NW_017256696.1:1792172-1804624 GCF_001594055.1 Mycetomoellerius zeteki | reverse complement strand
CATTGAACACGATTCGCACGATCCTGCAGGCCCCGAAAGCTCTCCCTCCAGGTTCCTCATGATGGAATGCAGGTGAGCAGGCAGACTTCGATGCGTGGAGACAGGTTCAGGCAATGTCCGCCGCCGCCGCCGCCACCACCACCACTGCGTCGTTGGGACCTATGCCCCATTCCAAAGATATCGGATATATTCCAGCGGACACCGTGGGTCTTTTCTACGGTGACCGGCTCCACGAGGACGAGTCTCCCTCTCCTTTCACCCCGAGATGACGAATTCGTTCGGCCAATGCCCGTGTCGAGACTCGCTTGACACGTGGAGCCTCGAAGACGACGAGAAGTTAAAGTCGCTTCCTCGTCGATGGAGCTTCGGAAGTTCGACGACTTCCTCGCCCACGTCGAATGAAAGGACCGTTCAGCTTTCTCTCTCTCTCCCTCTCTATCTTTCTCTCGAATGAGCGAACGAGGGGGCATCGAACTACCGCCTCTCGGAATATCGACGTTAGTTGAACGCTCAGCTTCTCGTCAATGAGGAAGAGTGATTAGATGTTACCGATTAAATTGCACTTAAATGTAATGTCATCCTTCAAAGGTAATGCAGCAATAAAAAATATAAAAATAAAAATGAAAATAGTACGTGCAAAATGTGTGCGATCTATTTTGCTAGCAGTAATTATTTATGTCTCTGTATAAAGTTTCCCTTTGTAACTTACAAACTCTTCAAAACTTGAAGAAAACGTTTCTATTATTAATAAGGAGCTTTTATAAATGTGTTTAACTTTTCGATATTTCAATCAATAACAATATTTAATAAGCTTACAGAAGATAATATTTCATCTAAGGGGCCATTTAGTTTCCCAATTTAACGTCTCGCGGGGGGTTCCTCTTTCATCCCTTTCATTGGGAGAAGGAATCCTCCCGTAGCTTCGGCTTTTCCTCTTCATTAGGTAAGAGATGTCAGTTCGGAAGCTCATCCTTTCTCGCGTCGCTCAGGGAGGTTTCAGTTACCGTTCGGTAGCTCTAAACGCTATAATTACGTCGGTGCTTCTGGGAAGTTAGTCCCGCGGACTTCCCGTTCCAACTCTCGGACGCGTAATCTACCCTCTCTCTCTCCTTCTCTCTCCCTATGGCTCTTAGAGCAAAGTCGATGTAATCCTTTTGACGTGACTCAACATCGAAATATCAACGGACGTGTCGTATCGTAGTCGCGATATTAGCATCGCCTTCAGCATGGAATGTACAATTATGCATTAGCATAGAGGACATCGTGTGCCTCGAGCCGATCCTCCTTCGACGAAGTCGCGTTGCAAAGTCCCGCAGATCGCGAACAATCGCTCGCAAGCGTTCTGAGTCACACTTAATCGCTTTGAAATAATTTAACGCCCATATTAGACGACTTCTTTTCACAAGAAATAGGGATAAATAACTTGGCAAATTATTCGAAACAAAATCTAAACTTTAACGTCTAAATTTTAAATTACTAGTTGTTATAAATTTTCGTAAACTGCAATTAAATTTAGACATCGGCGAACTAAAGCATCGTATTTGGAAATAATGAGATTGTATAGGACGACAGGAGGACTTGAGATTTTCGCGAGCTTATCACCGCATCCGCGATTGCGTCAAATGCCCTTTCAAAGTCGGACAGGTGGTTCACACGCGATCGCCGTGCCCTGCTTCGGCGTTCCAACCGGAGTTATTCGCGTGACCGTGTAAAACGGCCTTAATGGGAGTGTTTCCTGATCCCGGAACGAGTAACGAGACTCGTATGTACAGTAAAGGGTTCGTGGGAAGACGAACGTCGAGGCTGGCTTCGCTCGAGGGTATGTACCCGCGTGTAGCACACGCGCAAACATACTCGCGTATTCATCCACCCACACACAGCCAACACGGTATCGTATCGCATTCGGAGAGCTGTAGTTCCATTGCATGGACTACACCTATGTACCGGCACACGGCAAAAGGCAGCGTGGCAATAGATGTCAGGGCCAAATCTCCGATTTCCCCCACAGTCTCAATTAGATGAAATGACGAGCGATTAAGCGCGATTAAGTCTCGCAGCTTTTCTCGTCGATAACAGTCCGCGACGTCCGTTTTCAACAGCGAATTCTCTGGAATTGTATTTTTAGAAATACAATGTGTCGTATCTTCATACGTCGGTATTAAAAGAATATTTTCAATTGAAATATAACTATCTTTTTATTCATATTTTGATTACTTGAATTTTGATCGGAAATATTCGTGAGTAAACACCATAATTATTATTTCAATTAAACTCCATCTGTAATATGCGATAGTTTTCAAGTATACAGATTAGAGATATTGCTTCCGACCCGAGGAAAGGGTTACGCTTTGCACCGTCGGCGTCGTCCGGCAAAGTTCAAAGGAGTTTGAAGCATTCATTAACAGTACCCTGCCTATAACGGACGATGTTGAGACACTACGTGTGATATTCCTGAAAAGCAGAAAACCGTGAATTCAACAGCGATGCACGATCACACTTAGTCCCTTGATCCGCAACGTAGAGTTCTAGAAAGAACAGCAAAGGGCCTCCCCCTTGTATAACGATTTCCGCTCCCAGGTGCACGCTTATTAACGCCGCCGAGATCGCCGCCATTCATTAATTTCCTTCGCCTGACTCGGTAGCCGTGGAACTCTCCACAAAGTCCTTTCCTCTCTCCCTCTTTAGGGCCTACAAGTCTCGTATCGTAGTAAGGCCCCGATGTGGCGCCGAGGTTGTAGCAGAAAGAAAGGGTAAGTCTTAAGGCGATTTCACACGACTCATTTCGAAGTAAATCGACACAAATGAGTAATTCAAGATTAATGCGTTCTCAGAAACTCTTTACTATTATTTTACATAGCTAAGGTCATATTTGTCATTTATGGTATTGGAGAAGCTTATCGTATCATTAATCGTACCGTAACCAAGAAAACATTATAACGTCTTAAAATTATCTAATTGTAACACAAGTCTCATATTTTTGAAAATATATAATGTAAATAAATTAATATCTACATAATTTTTATGATAACAATTGAGAGGATTGGCGGAATAAAGGCACAATTCTACTTAGGCCCTTTTTCCGGAGATTAGCGCAAATAAACAAGGAATTAATGCTTACATTAGTTAAATATGAATGTGTTTCGATTGTCCTGTGATGATGAAAATGATATAATCTATGGAAAAAAGGGCATAAATGATTTAAAATCATTAATGAGATTTTTACCAGAGACTGAACGAAAATGGTACGACAATAATGTGTTTTCATTACAACATATTTATGTTAAAAAATCTTACAAAAACTCATCAGATGATGATTGAACATTATTTCAATTTATTTTGTACAAGTAAAAGTAAAATGTATTTCATATTCATTTTGTATTTCTTCCAGAAGAATGTGAACATAAAAAACATTTCTGCAGTTCATAGTCTTTTCTTTCTATCGATTCTTACAATATTATGATCAATATTCGGAAAAAGGGACTAAATGCATTTTTTAAATTGTAAATAACTTTTTAAATATTGATCATAATAGAAAAATATTATAACATATAACTTTTCAAAGACATTATATAAATAAACGTTTAATACTGTTCCCATTTGTGATATAATAAAAAAGTAACAAGTTATTTTAATTTTTATCAAAATCAAGATTTTGTATTTAGGCCTTTATTCCGCTCATCCCCTCAATTTGATATCCATTTATCGAAAATTTTATAATTATAATTGTTAAAAGATTTTTTCAAAAATTCCGGAAGATGATCAAAAGAAATAGAAAAAGATCGCGAAACTCAAAGACGAGAAAATCGAGTGATTAAAGACAAACAAGACTCAAAGACGAAAAGACGGAGAACCGTTCTGTTCGGCCCCCAGGCACGCGCTCATTAGAAATATTAATAATTGCCACGAGACGTAGATAATGAATGTTGCCGTCGTCGCCGCGTAGTTCGATGTTCGACCCTGCTAACAGGAGAGTAACTTAACCGCGACGCGAGTATAACCGACAATTAGATGTAGATCGAATGTACTCCACTCGTGGGATGCACTGATAACAATGTCCTTCACCTTCATTGACAATCGCTAATCTCCTTATCCACTTGAGGACTCTTATCAAAAACAAACCGTTCAGAATTAAAATCCGATTGTAACATTAATCCTTATTCAATCTCTATAGATATAATATACAGTCTGTTTATATTACAAGTGGTATGCATCAGATAGGAATAAACGCGATTAACTAAACTAAGAAGTTAGGAAAGTGAACTGTAATTAATTCCTAAATTGATGGAAAATTATATGCTATATCAACACTAAAAGTAGTCATAATACATGGCATATTTCAAATATATTATGCAGTTACTCGTAGGCAGCTTTAGTTTCAACCCCTTTAAATCTGATTTTAATATTTAAAGGTTAAAAATTTTTTTTAATTAAAGGGCATTTTAATAAGTAATTCATAAAAAAATTAATTTTTTTCAAAATATTGACTATTTCTTTAACATATACATTATTATGTAGCACTGCTGATCTCAGTGATGTTGGTAGAATTAAATAATTTTAACGGATAATGTCTTCAAATTGGATGTACAATACAATAAATGTACATTACACAGAGTCTGGAGGTTAAAAAAAGAATTTTCAACACCTATAAGTTTCAAATTAGTTTTTCTTCTGTTACGTCTAACTTAAAAGTAACGTTGCGACATTTCATTCTCAATATATTGAAACTTTTCGAAAGCGTACTTGTGAATTTCTTATGGCAAATTATATCGAAACTCGCGGATACCTTATAAGTCAGGATGAAATCTGAAAATGTTAGGGAATTCGGAAATTCCAAACGATACGAGTTAATACCTAAGGATCAATAGAAAAGAAGAAGCTTTAGTCACAAATAAAGAGAGTGTGAGCAGATAACATTTCAATTCCGATGCGGAAACAATATTTATTGTCAGCTGTATAGGAAAAATCAATAAATAAAAAATTGCAGTTAAAATAATTAAAAAATATTTGCTTCCTTAACAAACACAGACAAAATAATACAATAAATGAAATTACTAAACACATATCTTACTAAATCGGACAGATGTCTTGAGAAAATGTATGTTTTCTTCAAACGACAACGACATTAGCAAAGTGAATAACAGTAGCGCAATCTTAATTGCATCTAATGGCGATTAAATCGTTAATGGTAGTGCTGCGCGATAACAACGATAATAACAAACGCAGGAAGAAAGAGAGAAGAACCAGAGGAAAGACACAGGGGAAACGTACAAATGCAGCCTTTAAAGAGCTGGAAGCGACCCCCCTTGAGCGTGAAGAGAGAGGAGGCAGAAGGGAACAGGTTCCCGGCATGGTTACCGCGTATTCACCGAGCTGAAAACCTTGGGCCTCATCTGGAGCGACAAAGAAAGGGGGGGAGAGAGAGAGAGAGAGAGAGGAGAAAGAAGGAGAGACCAGCTGAAAGCGAGAAAGGCAAAAGAAAAGAAAGAAAGAGAGAGAGAAAAAAGGGGAGGAGGGACAGGATATTTGCTCATCTCGCTCCAGTCGAGATTGGTCGAGATGCTGCGGTCGCAGACACACGTTAAAGGTCGAGAAAGCAAAGGTGAGTTCACACGATGCGTGCATCGTGCTCGGGGAGTCGCTGGGTCCACCAGGAGGCCGCGCCGGTGGACCCTTCTTGGTCCTTGAACTCGTCGCGACCGCGAAAACGGTACCTTTTTATTGGCACTCTGCGCCGTACGAGCTTCTGTCGAGATCGTTGGAAGTTGGTTCTCAGAAATTTTAGGGAAAAAGAGGATTAACTTATATGAATTAAAAATACGCTCTCGTACGTACGTCGAGGACGAGAATCCTTAAAAATTATGAGGTGTTTCGTGTATTCATCATTACGACATGATTATTAATTTTTAATGTCATATATAATAAAATATCGTTATTATATATAAGATAATTTATTATTAATTTATTTTCATTTATGCTGGTATTTATTTCTTTTTTTTTTTTAACCGAGAAAAGCGGAGAGACGAACATTTCAGCGACACGTTAATTCGTGCCTCGCTGAATTTTTCGGGAGGGAAAAGGAAACGCAGCAAGAGACAGATTATTTCGGAACGGCAGGAAACGAGGTACCGAGCGAGCGTAGCTGCATTTCGATTTGCTAACGTATATTTCGTAACAGTCTTACTCGTCATAATTAAGGCATGCAAATCCTGGTGCCTTCAGAAACGTTTCAACATTTTCATATTTTTAATGCGAAAGTTGTAAAATCTGAAATACGCGAAGAAATAGACATTTATTCCATCCTCCATTTGGAAAATTCATATTAGACTGCGCACAATGGAAGAAATATTAGGAAAAGGAACAAATATTAAATATTTAATATTTATAGAGAAATAAGGAGAAAGTAAAAAATAAAGATTAAATGTAACAGATATAATGAATAAAAATAAAATATGTCCTATATTTGTATCCATTTTTTATGTGTTACGTTTAATCTCTACTCCTAATTTTTTAAATTTCTAATACTTAATATTTATTCCTACTTTTAATATTTTCTCCGTTGCACTCAGGATCTTAACCTTCAAAATTGTCGATAAAATTTTCCAAATTCTTACATACAATCTACACTGAGAAATATATTTGATTAAACAAGATTAGATTCGATTGAACCAACAAAAAAGCTCTTGGATAGTCATAGATAAGTCTAGTTATAATCTGAAATTCTGTCACACCAAAATACCATACTCGTTGGGTCTTTATGTTAGTTTAATCAGAATATTTTTCTCAGTGTATGCAATATGGCATATCTTTTGTCAATAAAATTTCGCAAGACGACGCGTTGATTCCGTGAAACGGCAAAAGAGCCTACCGACACGGAAACTCGAAGGCGTGCGATCTCGGCAGGAAACTGCTGTACGCACCTGGCACTCCCTCTTCTTCATCCGACCAAGCTCCCGGTCTGGGAGCAAAATGGCGGAGTGGTGGGGCCCCGAGCGAGTACTTCGCCATTCGCGTCAGTCGTTTTCCGGGCCCAGTCAGTGCGTCGTGTGCGCGAGTCTTATTCAGGATCCGTGTTTGCATCGTGGAACAGAAGAAAGGAAGAGAAAGAGAGAGATAGAGGAACGCGTCGCTCTGGTTTTCCGTTCTCCCGCATCTGGTGCGCATTTTTGTGTCCGGTTTCTTTTTTCGCGCTCATATTTATTCAAGGAAAAATCGCTAAGCGATTTTCGAGGATCGATCGATAGATCGATCACTCGAGGAAAGAAGGAAAGAACGCTCATCCCTCCCGTGGGACGAGAGACGAAGGACGATCTTTAACCGAATCGGCGCGTTGCTGCTGCGCGCAGCTTAGGACCCTCGAAGGGCTGCGTGAGGCCGAAAATCCAATGCGGGGTTAGTTTCGGATTCGCCAGCCAACAACCACGACGTAAGGGGGTAGCGACAGTAACCACGTTTCGCCGAGGGACTCGACATTGTGCTCGACAACAAACGGAAGGTATTGTTTGACAAGAAGGGAAAGATAAACGCCAGATGATTTTTCTCGATGCAAATTGATCGCGCGATCGATACGCAAAGACGCGGGAATTAAAATCGGACGCGCGAAATGCATCGATCGCGCGATCGAGAACGCACAGATTCGGATGAAGATGTGAAATAAATATAGATTTAGCAACCTTAGCTTCTACTTGCTCCAACGCATTGATGTAAGTAGAGGCTATGGTATAAGAAGCACGTTGGAGCACGTTGAAGCATGCGACGTGGAACAAACATATATAAACAAAGCTCCAATAATATATAAACAAAGCCCGGAACGTGATCGAAAGACCTTCGTTTTGTGGTCTCTTTCGATTGTTGTTGGAATCCGAGAAAGCCGGATTCAGGAATCCTTCGGAGCTGGCCACCGAAATTCCGGTGGAATTCCGAGATAGAGATTTCGATGCTCAGGCACGCTATGATCGAAACGCAGGGCACAGCTGATGCAACGAACGCGAGTTCCGTGTAAGTCGGAAATTGAATTCACCGGTCGGTCCTCGATATACGATGCTCGAAAGCAAAGTTCGCGCTACCGTCGAAATAAGTCGCTTGCTCTCATCTATTTGTTCAGTCCAATCGGAGCTAGTTTTAAGATACTGCAGTAAAGAAATAAAATCAAGTTAACAAGAATGAATCGTCGTAAACGAGCGTAACGAGCTCTTTTCTTTTAGCAGAAAGAAAAGAGACGTCCCTTACAGAAATTTAATATTGGCCATTTCACCACTTATTTTCAATATTAAAAGTACCGTTAAAGCAATATTTTTGATACTCGAAATAAGTGATTAATTCGCCAGTATTAAATTTCTATAAGAGACGTTCGTATACTACGCGTCTATAACGTTCATTAAAACGAATTCATTGCTCGTTCGCGATCGTTTTATCTGGATCCAGCCTCATAGATTATGGCTCGTTCTACTGTCGGCTATATTGCGTGGTATATCGTTCGATTGCTCTTCGACGAGCGGTTTCAACGAGCGCAACTCACCGCAACTCGAAGTCGAGAGAGAAACGCGCGCGTCTTCCTCAGCGGCAGCACGCTTAATCGACCTCAATTGGCAAAGCAGCCGGCTCTCCGGTAGAGAACGAACGATCGTTCGAACCGATCCGATATCGGCTCGCACAAGCCTCGGAATGAGTAATCCTTCTTTCACCGCGCACACACAATTCCTATTACCTGCGTAACAAAGTACACTTCGTTACGAAGCGCAAACTCTCGCATTTACGTTGTTCCCCTGACGCTGACTCGCTATTTCCAACCAACGTCATATTCTCGTTTTTCGCTATTCGACATAATTACGTACGTTTAAAAATATATATCTCCGCGTGTTACAATGAAATATATATCTTCGGTGTTTGTTTGCAACATTAAAATATATGTCTTACTCAACTCAGATAAAATATATATATCTTACTCGATTAATTAGATCCTATATAAATCTATAAGAATAATTGAATTACATTAATACATCCATAGAGTTATGAATTTGTTAACGCCTGCGTATAAAATACTAAAATAAAGACTTTTATGATAAAGTCAATAATAAAGTCAAAAATAAATAAATCAGGGGAATAAAAGCCAATGCTGAATTCTCTGTGTGCGTAAATTTTATATTTTTAAATTTATACTGAAGATGACCTAATTAGAAGGTCGAAACATTTGTTATTAATGTAGAATACGAAATATAAAATTGTTAAAACGCACAAAGAATCCAGCGTTGATTTCTGTGCTCCTGATTCATTTCAGTACATATTTCCTGCGAGAGAGAAAAGAATTTTCACGTCAACTAGTTCTAAACTCTGACGGTTCGCCTAGGAATGCGGAGCAGGTCAAATTTTAATTCATTGTCCAGTTTGCCTTTGCTTCAGGCAAGGGCAAGAGTGCCCTTTCCGGAAATCGGCAGACCCTTCCTAAACGGTAGGCATCTTCACCCGAGCTTCGACAGAGGCAGGAGAAGCGACTCGACTCGTTTCTCGATCACGAGCGGTTCGCTCTCTCGCAACGCGGCTACTTGTGTTCCGCTCGAGCGAGAACGGCTCGTGGCTCGCGCGCGATCAACGTGAAAAAAAAAGCGTCAACGCACACGCGATCGATAGATCGTTCACGAGTCGCGCGAGTGAGAGAGATACGTAAAGCACAAAAATAAGGTGCGATAGACGCGAAAAAATAAAACATAAACTAAATAAATATAGAAATTGTGGCGTGAAGATATAAAGTAGAAGGCGCTTATTAAATTTAGAGGAAAAGATGTGATCCCCACTTAAAAATCTTTTATAATTAATATCATCTCTTGCAAAAGATGTTTCTTATTCTTAAATAGGTATCATTGTGATACCTATTTAAGAATGGCTTATGATTGGCAAAACGTTTTCATTGACAATTAATTTATCTATTACGAGATTTATCAAAGTTTTTTCGTATGATTTTTAATGTCGAGTTTAACGTGATTTAAAGTTCGAATATAACAAAATGAAAAATTCGACTAAAAAACAAAATAGGAGCGTCTTATCTTACATTATCTTTTTTAATAACAATCTTGAGAACAAAAGTGCTTTTCATTTGATGACACATGAAGTCGACACAAGTATCGTTCTCATATCAAAAAAGATAGAACAATGTTTGTATCATCAAAGGCTTGTGTCATCAAAGGCTTGTATCATCAAAGAGAAAGCACCCAAAGATGTCTGCAATCTACATGATAAGATGATGAAGGAAATTTCCTAAAATATAGATAGATAACGAAATAATTTTCTGTCATTAAAAGCTTAATTCCCGATTCCAAAAAACCTGTGAAGTTTAATGTGCTGTATTTTTGGACATATTTTTTATCCTCCAGAGTTTCATATTTTTCTAATGTGATAAGAAATTCATTTTCAATTGCGAGAAATACACATCCCTCGTCCTTTGTTTCGATAGCTCGAACGATGTACGCGATCCTGGTGCAGTAGATAGGACCGATTCTTGATTTCCAGTTTCCTGAATAAGATAGGGCGATGATAAAGAACCGACGAAAGGACCTTATATTTTAGTACCGGGAATTCATAGATATGTATGCATAGCACTATCTGCCGCCTCCACGTTTCATGAAAGACGTTAGAATTCTCCGCTTCTTTGCTTGAATACAACGTTAGAAACGACCGTGTAAATATATCATAAAAAAAGTAGGCGTCTCCCGTAAAGAAAAATGATATTGTTTCTTGAGAAGCTAATTACGAGAATTTATTTTTATACGAGATAACTACACAGAAAACTGTACATATACATTACAATACAAAAATAATCTAATAACATGAAACGATAAAATAAATAAAGTGAATAAAGCCCCGATAAAGTGAACTGCAATGTTCACGA
Source organism: Mycetomoellerius zeteki (assembly GCF_001594055.1). Classification (NCBI taxonomy): domain Eukaryota; kingdom Metazoa; phylum Arthropoda; class Insecta; order Hymenoptera; family Formicidae; genus Mycetomoellerius; species Mycetomoellerius zeteki. The sequence continues at coordinate 1,793,745 of NW_017256696.1, read as the reverse complement.
AACGTTGACATTCTAATAATGGATTTGGACACGAAGATAACCCGCGAAATGCATAGCTTCTTATGTAGAAAATTCCCGTATAGAAGCCTCAAAAGTATTAAATAACAGTAACATTTTTTCGCGCATTTATGTGACATTGAAATTATAATTTGATTTTATTATTTTAGCGAATGCTATCGCGTTAGTAGAGTTTTTATTTTAAAATTGTACCGACTGTATGAAATAGTATCGAATTACCTTCAATTATTTTACAGCGTTATTTATAGTTTAAGCTGACAGAAAAATAAATTGCCACGATTTTAACGCTAATCGGCTAACCGTGAGAAAACAATAGTCTACCTCTAATCTCTCGACAGTTACATGCACTTGAAAAAATGCTTCTGACGTCGATTTCTCTATATCTGTGGTTTAAAGTCAGCCTCCGCAGTCGATTTCTCAACAGCCGTCACTTTCAAGGCTCTCGAAAGAACATAATTATTAAGAATGGACCATTCCTTCCGAATCGTAAATCAAAATGAATATTGTTTTGAAATCTATTATATCTAACAAAAATATTCGGTATTAATTAATTAACAAAATTTCTTTATAAAAATATGTACGTATATCACAAAGACACACAATGATCGAAAATAAAATCAATTTATAATTCGCGAAAGTATTAAGAATAAAATTAGTTTACGAAAAAATAGTAAAATGATAAAAGTAAAATTAAAATAATTCTTAAAAGTTTAAATTGTAATTTTTCAATCTATTAAAGTTCTCAACAATGGTTATATTTAATTTTACATACTTTATCTATAATTCTAGAGTACATTATAAAGATGGCGATCTAATTAATTATTATTATATTCGTCTTATATTTCTCATTATTATATCACTGTCGTCTGTCGTTTTCCACGATGCCGAGACACCATTAACCTCCTCCCTGAGCTCTATCGTCTTCATTCATTTTTCGCATCTCGAATGAATCCGATGTGCATGCGTGCCTATCGAGCGTATCAGTAAAGCGTAGCGCTTGTACTATACGACGCTATGAAATATTAACGCTATGATGCTCGTCGACGTGTAGAATAACGTTCGTGTACGGAGTCGAGTGAAGGCACGTCATACAATGTGTGTATACGAGGTGTCTCAGGAAACGTGCATCAATCTTCAGAATTGTAATACACACGAATGATATCACGTAAAAGTATATTACGATCTATATGAGTATAATATATGATGTGTAACGATACATCTAAAAAATTTTATGTATATGAATCAAATCTTTTTTACAAAACCTGGGAAAGGACTCAATAATTCTACCTCTTATAAATTTTTTTTAATTCTAATACCGGAGAGCACACAATCAGTTTGTAATATTAATTACTTATTAATATTTTCTATTTTTGTTTTATATAGAGATCCGTTTGAGACACTTAATTAAAGTATTGATAATTCAAAAATTATCAATAATATATATTAAATAAAACGAATAATAACAAAATTTTTTGAAAAAAAGATTGGCTGCGGCAGCAAATTAGATGGTAAAATATAGCATAGCATTTTTAATTGGTTGCAGCAGTTAATTTTT
>NW_017256696.1:1759650-1792158 GCF_001594055.1 Mycetomoellerius zeteki | reverse complement strand
CAGCCAATCTTTTTTTCAGTGTACATGTCACTATAAAAAATAGAATTGCGATTTATCGTGTATTACGTAGCATAGCCGCGAAAAGGACAATTCGGCTGAACAATAATTAACATAATTCGTACGGCCTCGTTCTCTATTTATCGTACGCAATTATCGTGACGCGAACGCCACAAACGCCACAATCTCCGTCGCTCGCGTCATCAGCACTGCTGTGAGAAGAGCGAGGAGAAGAGTGAACGCGAGGAATCCGCCCGAGGTGGAACGTTTCGCGAAAAACTCACGGAACGGAACGCGAAAATAATATTTTACGGATATCGGCGAGTTCCCGCCTTTCACCCGACGTTTCTTCGACGAAGCGAATAAAATTACCCCATTCACTCCTCAGCTGCATTGCACGCGCTATCATTCGATGCGATCGATGGGACGATACCTCGCTCGATTGCAATCGGTTTTCTCGCCCATCACCAGGTGACGGACTTAAAAAATCCATTCACTGAAGGCGCGTTTTCCCACGTGCGCGCTCTTTAACACCACCGATCTATACCCGGCGACTCTGAGAATTTCAATTGAAAGCGTGATCTTTGCAAGGAACACCTGCTTTCAAAAGCCAAGGACATGCTTTCATGAGCGATGGGAAGAGGGTGCACTTGCATCCTTCTGAATTTTCTAGAGAAAAAAAATGAACAAAGAAGCATTGATATGAAAATTTCTTGAAGTAACTCTCTCTCTCTCTCTTTGTTGAGATTTAATAGGAAATCGCGCAACTTTCTATGGATCCCTAATGAAAATATATGTACATTATGGTCTAATACTATTAGGATTTGTACAAAAATATTATTTAAATATTTCGTAGTTTCTCTTAATATTTCATGGTTCTAATTATTAATTTGTGGCTGAGAGACGTCTCTTTCTCCGAAGAAGGCCACTGAAAACTTAATTCGAGTGTCTGCCCACTGTTTCGTCAACGTCGTGTTCGCTCAAGAAATACAAGGAGACTTGGCAGAAGTAGATAAGACGTCGAAGAGCGTGCGCGGAGTTCGCGCAAGACACGTAACTGTAAATTCCCTTTCCACTCACGCGATGAAGCCGCCAAGACCCGTCCTTTCGCCGCGAAATGAAGAAGAAGCTATCCGCACGCACGTCACGTATGCCTTTCCTGCACAATACGAGAAACCTTTTCTCGCAAACGACAAAATATTTGCTGCAAATATAATAAAATTCGACATATTTATTTTTCTTCATGATTTTTTTTGTGGAAAATTCATGTTTCTACATCAATGATGCATATGACACATAGCGAACGGCGAGTTATGAAAGCGCATCCGTGGAGAGCATTTAATGCACGAATACAAGTGAAAAGGATAGTTATTGCCTCTCGCTCGTTACGTACTCGGCGAATTCCTAATAAAGCATTGACCGAGTACGCCTCGCGTGCAATTACAACGTAATATGAGGGAATCGCGCAGACAACGGCTCCTATATATTTCCCAGACGGCATATTTCATTCGCGTGACTTGAAGTGATTAAAAGTTACGTTAATTTAAGTTATTACAATAACCCAAAAAGAAAGATACTTTTACTTTTATATTTTCATCTTTGTAACAGAGACATCTCTCTTCGTACGAATGCAAATTCAAGGAAACGATTCTTTCAAAGAGAATATGTTTTCTTCGTATTGCTTTCCTTTCTCTATGTTTAAACGTGAAATGTCAAACAAGTTGGATTCGACACATCGAGTACGTGCGGACAGCTTTTGCGGGATCACCGTACGTGAATAACCGTAAGAGCGATATATGTCTCACCGTGACGCGGGAGACACACACAATTACTCGGATGGCGATTATAAAACTCGTATCTTGATCGCAGCGTGCAGCATGGCGAATGGTCGTTGATACAATAATTTACGGCACGTTGCGCTAATTTGCTCACTGTCGAGGGCGGCCGTTTATCCACGGCCAACCGTGTTATTAATTTATACATGCGATCTCAAACTATCACTGTACGATATGAAACGAGTCAACGGGAACCAGGTTATAATTCAAGCTCCGAATTAAAGATTCATTTTTTACATATCGATTTACTTTCGCTCCATTACTGTAATCTGAAATATTAAATGAAGCTATGAATTAAACATCACGATGTTATGTGTATTTTCGCGAAATACTTTTACATTTTACATTAATTAATTTATTATTTAATGAGAGATGTATATAAAAAATATATTACAAATATATTCAGAAAATGTTTGTAGAAATTACAGACATCTCAACAGATACGTTCATTTTTTAATAAGAACTTTCAAAGAGAACTATTATAATGTGTCTCCTCGCAAACTTGTATAAAATTCCAGTCGCATCCGGAAAGAAATGTGATTCATACTGCCGAGGAAAGTCCTTAGCAGCTCGGCTGATTTCCAAGAAGTCTCCCTTGAATCACATTTCTCAGCGATATATCTGTTATTCAATGAAGACAGCTAAAATGTCTTTTCTACGTATTGAATAATAAAAAATATGTGCCGTCATAAGTAATATCATGTAACATCTTCAGAATCCTCATAACGTGAATATATCAGTAATTATATCACAAGAGCAATTTCCATTATGAACATAATATATTTTTCGCAATAAATAAATTTATTTACAGATTTCCAGCATATTAAGATTTCTTTAATAGACGCCGATTGAGCATCAAAATTTAATTTGTAATATTATTTCAGTAGTTTAGCCGCGTTTTTAAGTCCGATAAAATTTTCAGCGTGTTTAAAATGACTAAAAATGTGTATGTACTATATATGTATATATATAGTACACTGAAAAAAAATGTAAGTAATTTTACATGGAAATTACATGTCTATGACCGGAAAATTACCTAAATATGATTGGAAATTTACAATTTCCAGTAAATTTCCAATCATATTTAGGTAATTTTCCGGTCATAGACATGTAATTTCCAGTAAATTTCCAATCATATTTAGGTAATTTTCCGGTCATAGACATGTAATTTCCATGTAAAATTACATACATTTTTTTCAGTGTATATAATTCACATTGAATTATCTAAGCATTAAAAATCCAGCTTCGACCGTTATGGACTTTTAATTCCTATTGGTTGTGTTCTCACATGTACGGTCTAATAGGATTCTTATTGAACGTAATTCAATGTAACGTCAATGCAACAATAATACAATGCAAAAGTATCATTGACAAGACACTTGAGTCTGCGATAATAAATTAGATCAACGTATTGTTGGATCTCGCATCGCGATATGAGATTCAAATTGATATTATTCGATCAATACCCAACCCGAATTTACGTCGACGGCTTTCGAACCTCGCACGAGAGTGAATCGCGTCCACGTTTCGAGTGATCCCCATATCGGCAAATAACGCTCGAGTACATAAATCACATCTCGATTACACTCGCGCTCGGTGCTGTTTCTCTCTCTCTCTGCATTAGCAGCTGTTATTAGTCCACACATGTATGCGTAAATCACGTTACTACGACCATGATCGTTGTTTCGACCTACAAATCGCTCTAGTTTCTACATCACGCAGCGCAACCGGCACGCATAAATCACTCGTATTACCTGTTAACCGCTGAATCGGCAGAATTTTGCTAAGCATCTCTATCTCTGATATCGTAAAACCGGATTTTACAGTCTCTTTCGATCTTCTCAATAAGGAAACTCCCAATATATATTTGGCCACTTATTCATTATACATTCTTCTTTCGTCACTAAATTCTCATAAACACATCATTTTAGCATTGCAAAGTAAGTTTATAATTCTCAAATCTTATGCCTCGTTATAATTTCATGTATAAAAATTCTTTTCAGTCTTTTCTAAATTATTTTTAGTGCTACTTTTATGTATTAAGTATCTCTCCTTCGGCGAAAACGGGAATATAAATAATAAAGATCCACCTTTTCTACTAATTAAATATTTAAATTCTGGAAATTATATTAATTATACATTATATACTAATAATGTAATGGAATAGTATTACAGCATTATAGCATCTCCCTGCAGAAATAGCTACGAAAGTTTCCTCTTGCTGCGTGCTTTTTACTTCTTCTTTTCCGGTTTCGCAAAAATCTCGGATCTGTCGCGGACAAAGGGTCTCCATTTTTCTCGATCGTGTATTAGCAACTCGAATCCGGCGCATCGGCGGCGGCGGTCTCGCGCGATCCCAAACCTGTTTTCTGCATCCGTAACCTGATACGGACAATTCGTACGAGATTCGAGCCACAGCAACACCGGCGGTCGTGAGAAGAAAGCCGTCTTCAGAAATCCACATCGACCAGTGGATTCGCGGAGCTGCGTTTTTAGAAGTGACGTTTAACGCCTTTTATTCAATAGATTTCTTTCATCACTTAGATTAATGATGCAATTTACAGAAATTTCAATGATAAAATGAATAATCGATCGCTGAAAAATAAAAAAAAAAAGTCAAAATTAACGCGTGTAATTCTTTATTATTATAATAACGATGATATAACTGCATAAATGCATAATATAATTAGTGAGATTCATAATTTTTAGCTACTGATGATGTGAGAAAATGAAGAAAGTGTATAGTTACATGTGGCATTTTGCATTTTATTTTTTTCGAGTTGAATAGTTCGTGGAAATTCACTTGATTTAGTAACCAAAACTTTAGTCATAAACAGAAGCGTCGAGCGGTGACGACGACAAAATTCTACTCCGTGCTCACGACAGGATTTATTGCCGCGACCAATAGAACATAAACCTCTTTTCCCTCGGTATGTACAGTACCTATGTACGATTACGCAACGCCGTAAAAATCGTGTTCTAACTAGAGACGTATAATCAAAACGGTTTTATGGCTACAACACTGAAATAGTGATACGTATACATCTTAATGTAAATTAATAAATAATACGCGGATTAAATAATAAATGAAACATAAAATAGTAGCAAATAAAAGTAATACAAGTAGAATAAATACAATATACACACAAACGTATTATACAGTAATATAAAGAATGAGGTAATAAAACCAAAGAATCTGCATAACAATGAATAATTATTTTTATGTCACCGCCATTCGCAATATAGTAGTAAATGTGGTTTACTTCGCGAAATTGCATAAGCCGTGAATTATTATCCAATATATTTTCTAATGTATATTTTCAAATGTCGCGTATAATTCGTCTCGGTAATTCGAGAAATATGATTAATCAAGGCGAGATATGCAAAAGGGTATCGGCCTTTCTCGTCGTCGTCGTCGTCGTCGTTCAATTTACGTAGTTGTACCCCACTCTATCCGAGAAACCAGCAGCAGCCAACTGGTTTAACTTGACTGGTTCCCTCGGCACGAGTGTCACGAGAAGTATGACGAAGACATTTGAAAATTTGTACGCCTCCGAGAAAATACCATATGAAACATTGTTTTATTTTTCTCACGACTCACAGTGCGATCGTTGCCGATAACATGCTTCGAAGGCTTCACAGTTGTAAAGGAGACATACAAAAAAGCATGTCATTAAAGGCGATTATGAAACAATTAGGCTGTATTAATTTCGCGAAATTGTTCTACGTAACGGAATATTGCAAGAAGAAAATTATATACATGCGACTGCTCACACGTTTTCATTTAGATAATATCTATATTTAATAGATGCTATACAATTAGTTTTTATCTCGAGATAAAATCATGCAACGCTAAGTAAATAAACTGTATATAATTAAAAATGAAGAGTAATTCCTATCAATGTATGAAATTCGGTCCGATTTGAAATTAGTTTTTGCGAACGATGCACTACGATCGGTAAATCTGCTGACGGTTCGAAATTTCACACATTCCACGTGTGTATATAAAGTTAGCGTCTTTGCAAGTAGAATGACAAAGTCCAACTTACAAAGTTCGCAATCTTACAATCCGTTCTGACGCTGCGGGAACATTTCTCGTTAAAAGACTCATGCGGATCGACTTCTCGCAAAGGCACGTGCTCTGACTGTCAACTAATTTAAGTAATAAAATTCCGACTGCGAGAGCAGTCACGATACGAGTTCATCTACTCGCCTCTGAATTTTGTGGAGAATTTGTTGTCGCTTCAAACATTCTTTTGTAAAGAGAGACAAGTATTCGAACATTGAGACTCAGTGAAATTGTTATAAAACTTTATTACAAACTACACATTATTCTGAACATTATTCTGTACATTATTCTGAAAAACTGTATTTTTTGCAAATTATAGCATACTTAATTAAAAATTAATTTTCTTGTTATGAAGTAATACTACTTTATTTTTATAATCATCTATTACTTAATTCTTTTACATAATAATAACTATGTATGTACTGTCGGATGCTTTTATTATACGCGCTTCTATTCTTTGTATGGTCATCATGAGATTAATTAATCACATTACGTCATGCATTAACGAGAATATACTTCTCGTGACCGCGGAATAACGAGCGTGTTCTTCAGATGTGCGTGTATTAAGTCGGGCAAAGCCCAGCCTTCTATGCTTCCATTATAATCACGCACGATTACACCGAAAAGCTGGAAAAGCCACAAAGCCACAATACCTCGAGATAAAAACGTAAGTTCGAGATAAAAAGTTTCGCACATCAATTTCTTTTTTCCGAAGAAACGGAAGAAGATTTTAAACTCATTAATTCTTTACTTAAAAGATGAAAAGAATTGAAAAATTGTTATTAACCAGCACGCGGTTCTAAATTTTTTTTTAATACATTTCTTTCGAATTCGTCTAAGATTGTCAAAAAATGAGAGATCCAAATGCGAGAGATAACTTTTAGAATCATTTCCGGATTCCATGAAGACCGGTCTTTGTTACACATGTAATTTCTGCAAAATGTTCAAGTGGTGGTTCCCGAGGCAAAAACAAGCACGTGTCGTTTCACAGAAATCCGACGGCCACGAAAACGAGAGGGATGGGAGGTAACTTGGTCGCGTCGGGCTTTTGTTTCCCGACGAGACAATCTACGGGTCGAGGTGTGTGGCGCTTAGGACGGGTTCTTCTGTCTCTCTCGCTCTCTCTGCACATATCGATCTTCTCTCATACACATCTGCCATTTCCGGTCGCGCGCACGACGTTATTACTATAGGCACATACATCGGGGAGGTGAGGGGACCCTTTTCGCTGAGGGTTCCGTGATGGGTACTCGAAAGGGCGACACAGGGGAAAACAGCACGAATCGCATCATCCCGCGTTATTCGCGCGACAATCTCGCTGAACAGAAGCGCGGCGAAGCATCGCTTCTGTTCCGCTTTTGTTAAAAAAAAAGTGACAAGGAACGGGAATAGTTGTCGTGAGGTGGACGACAATTGTCTGCAAAGTGAAAATTTATCTGCAGAAAGGAATCCATATAGGGCCAGTATTGACTAAGTACTGGATGATAACTTGGGCCCAGTACTGGCAGTTGGTACTGGTCCAATTATTTCAGCCAGTGATGGCCTGATACTGGCTAACAGAACTTTGGCCGCCAGTCATTTGACAGCCAGTCATTTGTCAGCCAGTCATTTGTCAGATGGCCCAGTATGGCTGACAGAACCTTGATCGTCAGTTGACAATAAGGTTAGCTAAGCGTTGGTTTCATTGCTGGTAACTATTGGCGACCTTATATGGAAAGTTAACGAACACTGCTAATTCCTAAAGCTATCAATTAAATTCTCATCTTAAACAGTTTTGAGTTTTTCTACAAATATTTCAAACAAGATTTTGACGAGGAGCTATTGCGATCGATTGATCTAGAGTTAGTATTTTGTCTGTTTTGTAAGTGACGGGTTTAATCGAGTGTTTTACTGTTAATTATATTTCAAAGACTTGTCTTTGCAATCTTTCGCGAAATTCAATTAACTCCTTAAACCGCGCCTTAAATCGAGAAACGTCACCAAAAAAATCAGAATCAGATAAGATTGATTGGTTGGTTGATATAAAATGTAGTCTACCATGGAGTTTACTACTGGAACTTGTAATTGAATTAATTATGAGGTGATCTACTGTATAATTGGCATAGAACTCGGCGCAACCTCGTCTTTCTTTCCTAAGCAATGTTTGCGCAATTCAGTCATTATAAATTACTGACTTATATGATAGGAATGCTAATGCTTGCCCCTCACCGTTTGACTCAATGAAACGCATTTCTAATCACGATCGATCAGCTGCGTGGCATTCATTAGGCATAACGGTAACATAAACTGATTGCTCGTTAACTGAAGACAGCCTTCATTCATACTTCTCGACTGTTTTTCTGAATTTATTTCCATATAGCGTCTAAGAATCGTATATGAATGCTAACGTTTTTGTGTCCTTTTAGAATAATAATAACGCAATCGAATTTGCTGACATATTTCTATATTATTTTTCTTTCTAGAGAAAATTTCAGCAGTTAATGTTTTTTTTAATTATGAGTTACAAGATCAAAAATGAAACGCTTTTCATAAACAAAGCATCGGAAATAAAAATATATATATATATAAACAATAAAACTAGTTTTTTTTCATTTAGTTTCATGTGTCTCTTTGGCGGAATGTTAATTTAAAACTCGATTGCTATAAAATAAAAATCAGGAGCTTATAAAAGGAAGTGATAAAAAATATTATAGTGACAAAAAATATTCCCGTTATTTTAAGTTAATTCTTATTCATTGACAATTCTGTCGATGATGATAAAAATGAAGCATTTCTTCCTTTTACAGGTTAAACGAAAATGGCGGTATTTGGCTTGGTCTCGGCGGTCGCCGGATTCGTTAAGGTGCGATATTTGATCGACAAGGCTGTTATTGACAACATGGTCTTCAGAATGCATTACAGAATCACGTCAGCCATTCTGTTTCTTTGCTGCATTATTGTTACGGCCAATAACTTGATAGGTAAGATATCTTCTTTCAATTTCTGCCGCGTCTGTCTATTTTCTCTCAAGAGTTCTAGAAATCCTTGAAAGTCTTCTAGAAATACAATCGAGAATTTTTCTTATGTTGCGAATTATCTTTGACTTTTATCGTCGACTTTTATGGTCTTCAAAGTGAATACGATTATTATTGTCTTAGTTTATTCAAACATAAAATGACTAAAAATGAAAATTTATCACTTAATATAACAGCAAATATGATAAATGTCGGTAAATATAAAAACTTTTATAAAAGAGCAAGGGAAGATTCGGCGATATTTCAAAACGCGAAGAATGAGTTTAAAAATAGAGAACGCAAAGATGAGAATCATTTAAGCTGTCCGTATGCGTGGGATATCGCCAGGTTAAAGATCAAGCGACTACTTGCACCGTAAGCCAAGTGCAGCCGGTCGCCACCTAATCAGATGGTGATTAGGGGGATTCGGAGGCGAGGGGATGACGTCGCATCTCTCTTGAGACTGTACGTTTATGCCAAAGATCGAAGTCTTCAAACACAAATTCTGTGACGCTCCTTTGTCGCCACATACCGAAGACAATGTTTAATGTCGCGACGAACGGTTGATTAGAAGAAGAGCCGTATTCGCATCTAATGATCATAACATACCACTCGGTACATGTCTGTTTCTTATTACGACTGTCGGTGAATCGAGGTCGAGTCGCGTGATTAATGACGAGCGAATCTCTTTGATTACGCGGGATGAAGCAGTTGGGAAGTAGCAATTATGCTGTAAATGATTACATGTATGTAACATTAGGAAAGAACGTACTCCTGCACTACTCCTCGTTGTCGACTGTCGGGATCGAAATGCGAATGGATCGTGTCAATAAAAAAAGTTACAGATTAATGAGTTAAATAATGTACGAAAATTTATTATACAGAGCATACGGCATTGATAAATCATGTTTCGATCCGCGAAATTAGACATCCGATATTTCAAAGATCTTTAAAAAAATTTACGATCTCGAAACTCGCGCTCGTTATAAGATGATCGGATAAACTATGAGTTGGTGAACCGTTGCGTAACTTAATTGTCCATAAACGGCACGATGCGAAACATCTGGTACGCATGCGAGCTATGCGGCACACATGTGACTTGCATTTACAAAAAGGAAAATCTCGGGGAAATCTATTCATCCTAACTATATTTTCTACCCTCATTTGATCTTCTATTTCTCCTCTGTGCATCAACGTGTACCAATTTTAAACATTTTATAAAACAATAACGTCCTTTTTTATGTCATACTATAAAAATGTTATGATCTATTTTATGATATATTTCTTTTATATCGTATATATTTCTAAAAATAACATTGAGATTTTTTTTATTTAATGTACTAAAAATAATATTTACAATCTTTTTAAACATTTTCTTATTTAGGAGTTAAAAAATATAGGCAGGGCTGCATAGCTTTCCATAAATTTCTGCATTAATTCCTTATTATTTAAATTCGTTACTCTTGTTAATTAATCAATATTATTGATAAACAACTTTTAAGAAAAAGTTTTCATAAAAAGACTTGAAGGCGAACAACAGATAATAAAGAAGGTATATTATCTAGATGTGTATTGTGAATTTAATATTCAGAACAAACTTCAATGTATTATCAAGACGTCAGGTAAGATACTTGATGCTCGGGTTTCGAGTGGTATCGTCTAGTCTTATATAGAACCATCACGCAGCATCCACTAAGCGATTCGTTTACAGCGCGTCGTATGTCACGTATAAAGAATTATCTTCGTAAGCATAGATAACGTTCCTGCGACGTTCACTAATCACGGGGGATTAACATGCATTACGGCAATTTCACGGGATAACTCCAGTAATCGTGCTTGTAAGATGAACGATAAATGTGCAAAGAAAAGTGCTTCTTCAGAATTGTAATTTATTGTGTCAAAATACAAGAAATCCCGTCCATAGTTTTATGTATCAAGCAATACGAAAAACATCTGAAAAATTATTTAAAAAATACACATATGTATTAAATACATATATTAAAACATATTAAAATATCCAAAAATGATAAAATTATAAAGACTATTCCTGAAATCTAAGACGAATTAAAGCGTGTGTAAAATATGTTTTATATATTTTATAATTCGAAAGATTCGAGCTACCCCGCATCTCATTTCTCACGTAATTTATGTTATATCTCGCATCTAACTAGTAAATATACAGAGAGACCATCGATTTCATCGATCGTGATCGTAAAACGGCCGCGGCCTGTAATCCTTTGTCTTTCTTTCGCAGGCGATCCCATCAACTGCCTATCGGAATTACCCTCCGGCCATGTGATCAACACGTATTGCTGGATCACGTACACGTTCACGCTGCCGGGAAACAACGCGAAGCCCGTGGGTACCCACGTGGCCCATCCGGGTCTGGGTGGCGATTACGGGGAGAAAAGGTACCACTCGTACTACCAGTGGGTGCCGTTCATGCTGTTCTTTCAGGGCGTACTGTTCTATTTACCACATTGGATGTGGAAGCAATGGGAGGAAGGTAAAATCAGGATGATATCCGAAGGCATGAGAGGTACCACGATGGATTCTAAGCAGGAGCGGCAAGCTAAGACCGAAAGACTGGTTCAGTATCTCATGGAGACCATGCACTTGCATAACAGCTACGCTGCCGGATATTTCTTTTGCGAGGTTCTCAACTTTATCAACACCGTGAGTATACATTTGCGACATCTAGAAACGATATTAGAATGATTTGAAAGACGCTAGCATTTAAATCTTGTTTTATTAAATATAATTTCGCGTAATTTCATCACTATAGAATATTTTTTAAGTTATTATAAAGCTACAAAATCACGCAAGATATTAATATATCACTTCTACAAAAGTAGGATCATACTTTTTGTATTAAATTGATGATACTGAAACAATGTCTTGTCTGCTCCAGGTTGGTAACATCTTCTTCGTAGACACGTTTCTGGGCGGCGCTTTTCTTACGTATGGTACGGATGTGTTGAAGTTTAGCAACATGAATCAGGAGCAACGTACTGACCCGATGATCGAAGTATTCCCACGCATAACTAAGTGTACTTTTCACAAGTTTGGTGCCTCTGGTACAATCCAGAAATTGGACGCGCTCTGCGTACTCGCGCTCAATATTCTCAACGAGAAAATCTACATCTTTCTGTGGTTCTGGTTTATCATATTGGCCGTCGTTTCCGGCTTGGCGGTCCTGTACAGCATGGCCATAGTGTTGATGCCCAGCACGCGCGAAACGATTATCAAGAAGCGCTTCAAGTTTGGCACATCAACTACCGTTAGCACGCTTATCCGAAAAACTCAAGTAAGTTTTTCTTTAGTTGGTCAATTATGATAACTTAAATCTCGCGAAGAAAATACTTTTGTAAAAGATGCCGATAAAACATTTGTTTCGAGTAATATAATATATAGTAGCATAATAGTCTGGAAATACTGATAAATATATTTTTAAAAGTTCACTAGACGATTATTACGAACGCGATAATCCACTTAAGAATTTAACAGAAACTCTCGAATAAAAGTTAAGGGACTCTATAACTGTCGACGCGATACAACTTTTGTGTTATAAATGAAATCTTCGGATAATGGAAATATAAAAGTGTCTTCTTAAATGAAATTATAATCTCACATTTTAACGTGACATTTTATTCTGAAATTTAAAAAGAAAATCGAATTTTGTGCAGGTTGGCGACTTCTTAATGCTCCATTTGCTGGGTCAGAATCTGAATCTCATGACGTTCAACGAAGTGCTAGAAGAAATGTGTCGTCGTATACAATTCGGTAATGGCAGCGACGCATCGCCAACATCAGTACCTTCGGCACCTAGTACCCTCGAAATGTCGCCAATATACCCAGAGATCGAGAAATACGGCAAGGACACCGAGATCTAAATGCGAGAAGAAACTCGGCCGTCGTCGCTATCATCCACTGCCCTTCTCCCCCTTTTACTTGTTCGTATTGTGATAATATCGAGGGCGGTTTTGCAATGCCGTCATCTCGGTGCCAATAAAGAGACAGGTTCGTGCCGCTCTGTCGAATACATTATCGCGCGAGGAGCTATGTAAAACCATACGCACACTGGACGTCTCTCCTCGTCATCTCCCTGCTGCCCATCGGGGTCTCATGTTTAACGTAGCCTTACTGTCACACGGCACTCGTAAAACGTAAGCTCAGCATTAAAAAATCTTGACACTTGTCTCCTGTCAACGAGAGTTTCGCTCATTACCGCGTCCTTGTTAAAACGTGAGACGATCCTTGACATTTATATTCAATGAGACTTTCAATTGGAAATTTCTGAAAACTGCACTTTGCAAAGTGCTGATCTTTATTTCCTCTCTTTAATCACTTTTCATTCAAAATTGTTATACAATTCATTTCCGATTGGAGATTCATTCGACAGTTTCATTATATTCGCTCGTGTATAAAATAATACATCAATAAATTTGTACAAATTAATGCGCGAATTATCTCGGCAGTTTCTTCGTTGAAACTTTTGTCATTAGAAGATATTCATTTATCATTGTTATATTGCTATTACGCAGTTCTAATATCTGAGCTTGGATTGGAGAAACAGCGTAAACGTAGCCTTCATCATCTCTTTATTCAGCTTACAGTTGTTACGAGATTTTCATGTACCATAAAAACAAAGTTAGAACGCGTAAAATTGCACAAGCCAACCAAGACTTTTTGCCGATTATTTCTCCAATAAGATTTCTATTGTATTACTTATTTTTTCTTCTTATAAGTATTTTCGCTTGAATGATAAATCACGTGGCGAGAATTACGTAACGAGCATTGTATTTCAACATATTAATCAGACTTGTCCACCAGAAGAACGCATACTAATTGTCTTGCACTGCAGCGGCACGAACCGATATTAGATTTATCAAATATATAAATGTAGATGATAACGCGCAATGCTCTCAGATTATAAGACGTATGCACATGTAATTGTTTACAATCGTTAAGTCGCAACACGTTTCCAAATGTGAATAGAGTCACATTCCCACTCGCTATAATATCGAGTCATTTTGATTATTAATCATTTGTTTCATATAAATTTATTCAATGCCGATTTATTTCGCGATTTGGAGGAGAGTAACGGCCACACATGAGACACGCGAATTCATAACGGTGTCCCATGCGCAACATTCCTTTTATACCTTCAAAAGAACAAAATAAAAAGCAGGCATCGAAACGGTGAACATATCGCTGAAATACATTTGATACTTGCTTTTGCAATATGTATAACAAATGTCCCGCAAATCGCTTACATTAGTTAGGGAGCGCGGCAATATTTTACTCAAAGTGACGTAGGAGAACATTCATTATTTCATTACTTGTGACGAAAAATATATCGATGTACGTTATAACGACCTCGTCACAATCACACAGAAATTCAAAGACAAGAATATGCTCAACAACGAATTCTCTAATTTTTTAAATAATTGTACGTATATTGTATGTATATTAAGTATATATATCCGAATATTCGAAGGTTTTCGTGCAAAAAGCGATTTATATGAAGCTTAATGTCCGAGCGAATGTAGCGAAATCCGTGAATTTAGACAATAATATCACAGAATACTATCGCGTACCATCACATAATTATTAACGAAGATGTAAAAATATTGCGACTTATTTTATACTACAGAAGGTGTAATTACATTTATTTTATCTTTGTTAGCCTACAGTAGTCTAATAAAGATAAAATAACGTGTCAATATTCCAAGCAAAAGGAACAAAAAACAAACGTTCATACATCTCACGATTCATTATTTTTTCTATTGTTTCTTTATGCGAATATTTTCACATGATTGGCGCTAAAGATTGTAACAAAGGTTAAAACAAATGATACATTGAAATTTGACTGAAAAAAGAACTGTGCGAGCAATCCCGTGATAATGTGTAGTCAAACGTTTCACATTTAACATCTTCTTTTCCGCAATTCATTTACAGGGGATCTCCACATATCTAAAAATCTATCAAAATAATGTTTCTGCAAATATAATATTAGTTCCTGAACTTTGAAAATTAATTACTTAGAATAAAAGTAGAAAGATTTAAATTTAAATACAACAGAAAGCAGAAAAAAATTATTTAGATATATTATGTTAAATGTATAAAGGAGATTTCTCTATATAGGATTAAGATTTTGCGATATTATCTTGCGATACATAAATACTTTCGTTTTTAACGATGTAGTATTTAACGTAATTAAGTACTGCATTAGCGCTAATTGGAATTGCTTCAATTTATTAAGAAGAACGATATCCCCGAATATTATGTTGTTTCCTAAGTAGACTTTATTTCGTGCGATTAATTATCGCGTATACAATAATCTTCCTTCCTGTTAACAGAAACAATAGAAACTTTCCATCGGATACGTTCCCCATGTCCTCTTGTTCGCGAGAGTAATGTATAAGCGCTACCGACAATAACTATATATAATAACATATAACGCTACGACCCTTCCCTTTACGGTATCCGCAACCCGTTAGATTACCGACAATCGCGCTTCGAGTGATATCTTAAGATAGATGTTTAAGATGAACGAGAGAGAGGGAGAGAAAGAGAGAGAGAGAAAGAGCGAGAGAAAGAGAGAACAATTATATAAGTGTAATAGTTGTTCGTAAAATGTGCCTTTTATACACACATACATACACACACACATATTATATATACACATGTATATATATACATATATATGTGTATGTGTGTGTGTGTGTGTATATATATATATATGAAAAAAGATTACATTAGTGTATTCTTTAGGAAGAGCGAAATGCTTCTTTTGACTCGTGTTTGATGAGAGGAAGACTGTCGACATGTGCAACGTCGTTATAGCGATTAATATGAAAGAGAATGACAGAATAAAAGAAATTCTTTCCAACAGTGTCGTGTATCATTCGCTTTTATGGAGCAATTGCGCGTGCAAGCGAACTTAATTAGCGCATGGTCACGCGAGAGCGAATCAATTTCGAAGTTCTCTTCAGTTGTATCAGCTGAAACTATTCGGTGCAACTGCTTTCTCCAATTGCACAAAAGATCACTTTGCGCATAAATTATTTGACTAAAGATTCTAATAAAAAATGATATATAGGTACATATATCTGTGTGTGTATGTCATTTTTTATTAGAAAGAAATTTGAGTAGATATATATATATAAATATAACTTTTAATATTAAAAAAATATAACTTAATATTTTCTTCTCTATACTGGTAACTACATTAATTCGATTGCTAATAAAAATCAATACGTTATTTGCGCTATTGGTAATAAATATACATAAACAGTGGATAATATGCTTTAATTATAGTATCCATATGCCATCATTAGAAAGCATCCGCGCAAATCGACTAAGTAATTAAAGAAACTCAGTAAGTTTTTCCTAAGTACGAATGATGAAAAGATATTGTTCCCACTTTCATTCCGGTGGCACGTGCCGCGAATTTAGCGTAGAATAATATATTTTTTCCAACTTACCGATTTCCCCAATCCACTTTATTGATTATCCGCAACTTCAACTCCCGCGTCTGATCAGTCGTGAGGGTGCCAGCCAAAAGTTGCCGCCGCCATTCTAATAGTTCCCGCATCACTTTACGCAACGCGTTGAATTTGTACTCCTCACGCTCCTGCATCAGACAGAGGTTTACATATTAAATCGCTAAAAAGTTTTATACGCATCCCTGAAGATAAAGAAAAAAAACTATAAAATCAATCCTTTTTATGAATCTTGTGTTACGTGAAATATAAAGAACAGGAAAGTAAAGGCAAAATAGAAGAAAATTATTAATTAATGAAAATTCATCAAAGAACAGACTTACTTCCTTAGAGAATCCTAATTAATATTAAGATATATACGTTATTTATGTATGTATAAATAACGTAGATATTTTCAAATACAGAAGCAAAGAAGTGAATGAGAAAGAAAGTATTAAAGGATTGCAATTTTTTCTTCATCGATCGCAATTTTAATAACGAAAAAATATTCTCTGAAACGGACTACAAAGACAGATTTCGCAATGAAGAAGAGAGGAAGGAGGGCAAAGAGAAGTACAGAATGCGGTGTACTCACCACGTACAACCTCTTCCAAATACTACCCCATTCTCGCAGGACCAGAGTGACTTCCCGGACCACCGGATCCTCTAATGGTATAACGGATTCGAAAAGACCTTCATTGTCGATTTTGCAGGGCTTCAGATGCACGTAGGAACTCGGGAAGATCCCCTTCACCGCGCGATTCTTCGTCGAGAAACCTCTATACCAGCCTGGAATCGTCAGGAATTTCATTTTAGTTGCATTTTACCGATTGCATTCCACTTATGTCTGAGAATACTCTTATACCTATATATATCTTTGGCACTACACAGATACGCAAACATGGCTATTGCTATTAATTTAGACAATGATGAACGTGAACATTGATGTTAGAATTAATACGAAAAATAGCAGTATTTAATTATTATATGAGACATCAGTCAATAGAATGATTTTGCATGAATCTATGAAATACGATTTTCTTCCTGCACTGAGAAAAAAATAGCCTAAATTTAAATAAATATTTATTTGAATATTGCCAACTAAACATTTACTTACAATAAATAAATATTTATTTAATAAAAAGAAGTGATTGTTAAATCGAATTAATGTTTTTGTACTAAATAAATATATTTTTATATTTAATAAATATTTAGTTGGTATACTATTGAAAAATAAATATTGAAATTTTTAGGATATTTTTCTCAGTGTGTATTATTATTCTGCTTGCTAAATAATTAATGCAATGTTTCTATTAAATTGCGTAAGTTAATTTGAGTAAACTGCCTAAAATTAATTTTAGCGAGGAAATAGTACGAATCGTTTGATACATGTCGATGCAAAAGAATTATTGCATATTAGTAAAATTTTAATAGAAATCTTTAAATTCAGACAAAAATTTTGATATTACGCTTTAATATTCTCTCTTCAATCTCTCTCTGTATCTATATCATTCCCAGTGCTCCATCCTGGTTCAGAATGCGTAATTACGTTATTACTATCGCGCTTCCTGGTGACTTAATCATTTCCCTTGACGTTAAACGATATCGAAACTCGATGCAAAGTACATCGATTTTGTCCATGCGAGAAACACGGGTAAGATCAAGTATCAGATTACGTACCCGCGCACTCCTCCAAGATCTGTACGGTTTCTCCAATTTCCAAGGGTAATCCATATCGCGTGTCCCCCCGCCAGTTGTATACAGCTGTAAAAGAGATCATAGTAGACATTATCAGTGAGAATTGTGTGCCACGATATGACGCAATGATATTTTTAACGAGCATCGCCATTGTCACCGGTTAACTAGATCTCGTTACATCGTCCACGTAAACTAACGTATCACCACGACTGATAACCGTGTAGTACGCAACGGCAATCACGCCTATTTTAAATAATTATTTTATAATTATTTAAAAATAATTCTCGATATTATAATTAATCCAAACGGTAAAATTATGACGTAAGTATAGATATATAAGAATTAAAATTTATTCCTTACTATATTATAAAATGTTATAATATGCAGTGTAAATTATAGCATTTTCTGTCGTGTGTATATCTCCATAAACTATTATTTTCTTATTTATTTATTAATCAATATTAATATTATACATACATAATTATATGTATACAATATATATGTTTAAGTTATAAATTAAATGCGTATATTTGTACAAATAAAATATATATATAATTATATATTCTATTATATTGTCTGTTTTAATTGTTTCTGTGATATACCTATTACTGTGAAATATCGTATCAGGGGAGATAAGATTCTATCGTTTTATAATAGAGATACAGCTTTAGGTATATATATTATAATCTATGTTGGCATTATATTGATGTATAATATCTTCGCAGCTGCATTTTTCTAAGCATTTTATTTCAACGAATTGATAACTGCTAAACTTAAGCTTGCAACAATAATGGCTTCAATCATACGAACAAGTCAATATTTCTCCATATCGAGATCGGTATCACGGGATTTTTTTAGAATTGTCAGTCATGATAAGCCAGCTTCAGGGTACCGGATACGCGTGACGATGCACGTATGACGAGCCAACTTCCGGTCCTCGGTCGCCAGAGAAACGCACGCGAGACGCATCTCAATGAGCGCATCTCTATTTCTTTCTCTTTTTCGCTTGTGCTTCTCAATCCTTCTCTCTTTCTTTTCCCAACTCTGTGCGTTTTCTTGTGGATACGGTTTGTGGCTTACGTACGTGTAGATATACGAGAGATGCCGAGAAAGCACAAAAAATTTAGAATTGATATTTCTACAATGGAAGTTTAATCTATTTTCGATAATATTTTAATTAATATAAAATAAAACGGTATATGATTTCCAAAATGAGGAAAGGTATTTTTTCGAATGTTTTCTAAACAGCTGAGATTTTTCCATCATTGGAGAGAGTTTTTACTAAATTATTACTAACATTTATTCATAATTTCAAAGTTTTTACTTTTTATAACATACACATATATAATAAAGTTTAGACATTAAATAACGAAGCAGTTCGATTCTCGTATAGAAACTTATAAGTTAGGCGATGAGAGGATGTTGCTACTCGTCTTTTTTTGGGACATCCTGTATACGTTAACTGGCATTACGCACTTGCTCGCCCACATTTGGGACCGTCTACGAGCGACATGCGTGGGACAATGTGGCACAATTTTTGACAGCTACACATCATGTTGCGCCACATGGATTGCTCATTTCTTTCCATCGCAAGCGATGCATTTCATTCACGTGTATCGATTACTGTTCGACATCATTCATAAAACTCGATGGAACGAAAAGGGATATAAACGTGAACATCGACATGATGTAGCGTGATACAATTTATAACCTGCATCAACCTGGAAAGAATTGAAATGAATTTTGAATACGAAATTTTATTTAAAGTTAAAAGTAATCAACGACGAATAAATGTAATGTGTATTGAAAGAGGAATATGAGATGAATTTAGAATCACTTCGTTGGCACCTTAAATTCTAAATTTTTGCAAGATTCAAAAAGTAAATTCAGATTACAATGTCAAATACAAAGGAAAATTCGTCGCTCTCTGAAATCTCACAAAACTGTACCTACAAATTAAATTGATGCCGCAAATCGGCATTCTTTAAATCTACGATCTGTGGAATCGTGGCAACAGCACGGAACGTCTGCGTGAATGACGATGGTGGTTTTCTTTTTTTTTTCTTTTTTACCGGACAACACAATAGAGATATTTTGCAGTGAGCAGAGGTCCGCGACAATACGCTACCACGTGTATGTCGTGAAAGAGACAGTACGATCAATAGAATGTCACTTATACGGAATGTTTTGCGTCACCGGATGGCAGGCAGACTATTCCGCATAATCTCTTCTGGCCTTAATGGAAAATTTCCCCGTGTAATAGAGACAGATTAGACATAGCTTTCTTCACGTATATTTTTCTGGATATTTAATTCCATATTCAAAAACATTGAGAATTCACAGATAACGTTAATTAACTTTTCTGAACAATGAACGTATAGTATCTCGTTAAGATAATTTGAATAAAAGCCACGAAAATATGGTAAAATCATATCGACAAGAGAAATCGCAGACAGTTCCTAGTGAGCTTCATAAATGTAAGACAAAACATGTATAATGTAAAATAAACTATATAATGAAATAAAAAAAATATACGCGTGGAATAAAAGATAATACCCTGCAATTTATATATTATAGAATATATACTAATATATATGATACTATACATATATAACAATACATATAACAATACAGATACCATAAAGTTCAAAAAAATGAAAATCCTAGCTTCTCTCTCTGTATTATTATATAAAATTTCACTCTGAGTTCATCTTTTCATGCATACTTTTTTACTCTTTCTCTCTCTCTCTCTTTCTCCTCTCGTAAAAAATAAAATATAAAATTATTTAAAATCACTCTTTGAAAGAATTCCATTTTCAGCGCGGCACGAACAAAGGATAGACCGCGAAGTGTTCACGTCGTGCGGCTTTCCCCCATAGCTTTTCCCGCAGGGAATTAAATCGATAACTCCCTTTCTCGACTATACGAAACATTCGCGACCGTAGGGGGACCGCAGGCATAGGTCTGGCGGCCATTTCTGCCGTTCTTTTCCCGAATTTTCCGTCCAACGATTCCCTGCGATCCGCTTTCTCCCGGAGCGTCAATGATGGCTTCGTGTGTGCGTCAGTCTCGAAACTTAAAAATTTACGTGCTTCCATTTCGAGTGATAGAAATGTGAGAAAACACGAAACGAATAAAAGCAGTGAAAATATTTCAAATGTATAACTTTGTGAACATTTTTAAATCACTGTGAAAAATTCCATATAAAAATATTTACTTTTATTTCAAATATTCCCCTTTCATAAGGAAGAAACCATTACATTATCCCTACAGCACAAAAGTTGCACAATGCTGCAACATTGCAGCAATATTGCATGTTGCAGCAATATTGCAGCGTTATTGCAACGATATTGCTGCACGTTCTGTGCTGTATGGGATAGATAGATTACAGGGGAGTAAGATTTTACACGTACAATAAACACATGACAGTAAATACTAGTAACGGAAGGAGTAAGTTGACACAAGGGAACCATCAGAGCTCACGCTCACACGTGGGCAAAATCACAACGTGCGGAGACAGGCAGCGTCGGATATCAATAAGACCGATGGAAGATAGGACTGTAACGCCCTCGAGAAGGGTTACAAAATGAAGATATAAACAATGACATCTGAAATCGTAATGCCTCCTGGACCCGTGCGGTGAAGGCTTTCCCGAGAAAAATTGTACGAAGTACCGTAGGGAATAATTCCAAAATTAAAAATGTGCACCGTAATCCAGAAAAATAAATTGCGTTATAATAAATTTGTAAAAGTTGAAAAAAAAATTTTTTTACTAAATCATCATAAATATTGTCTTCATAATTTGATAAATTCTATGTATATGCATGTATATATCTTGTATCACGTATTATTTTAATTGTTTATCATTTTGTAATTAGTCGTGTATCTGGGACACGAGAAACAATACAACAAAATTCTCGCGGTTGCGCAAAATACTGTCGGCTATTTTCTGCCGCGCGGCAGAAGCGAACGTCGCACATTTTTCGCGCAACGGAAACGTTGCTTTATGTACGATCATAAAATGTCAAAAGCGCCGGTGGATCATATCCATGCGTACGTACATACGACACGCCGGTTAAATTACCGGGAGCTTTTTTGCGCGCGTAAAATGTGGTTAACAAACGATGAAGGAGAGACGGCAGGAAATGCACCGATAACGTCACTCACATTGCGAGATAGCTGATACTAATATTAACATTTATGTGCGGCTGAATAGGTTTAAAAGTTGCATCGCGTAACAGCGTCTCGTTGATAGACGTATGACTTATGATATCTTAAGAAACTTTTATATCTGCAGATATAAAAGTTTTATTTTTAAAGTTTATCCGTTATGAATCCTTTTAGCATTTTTGTACCTTCTGTATAATTATGTACTTATATATTTTTTTTCAAGATTCATGTTTATAAATATAAAAATTTGCGTTAAATTTGGCAATAACGCGCGAAAAGAACGATTTTGCTGAAGAGTATAATTGAAAAATAATTTTATTGGACCATCAAAATAATTGTATAGCACACTCAAGGTGATAGAACGTCAACGTTTTTTACAACATCACTTATCATGTTTAAGCGTTCTATATAATTATTTGGATGGCCAACAAAATTATTTTCAAATCTGTATCTAGCTACATTTTTTCATGCTTCAGCAAAATCGTTCTTTTCGTGCAGAAAAATAACACCAAAAATATAGAAGCATATTGATGAATACTATTTCACTGTAAAATTTGGAATAAAAGTGAAATTATACAATTTAAAAAAGAGCACTATAGTATTGTCTGTGGGATACCGGAAATGGGATACGAGCGGGATATCGTAAAAGGAGAACGGTGCTTCGAAGGCTTTCCCGATATTTTCATGTTAAAATGGATCTGCCTTTAGTGTTCGGGGTTTACGGCACAAGGGTCTCGGTAATGGCAGGAATAACGCATCTGCAGACTTGCCACGAGAGAGAGAATGAAAGAGAAAAAGAGGAGAGAAAGACGGCGCAATTCTACATCTACAACGGTCCCGCTAAAAAGAAATAATGCATAGGGGCATGACCGCGTGAATAGTGTCGTACATTGGTAGATTGGAAGATTGTGCTTTAATCGCGTCGCTAACACACTCAGACCGTGCGAGTCCGAACATAGCCGAGAAAAATCCCGGAAGCTATCACGTGCGAACAAGGAGTCTGCGAATCGTTTTATTTTATATCTGGAGGAGATAAAAAAAACTTGCAAAAAATATATCTATATTTCGAAATCAAACTTTCGGATAAATTTAATTTCGAGTTATCTTAATACTAGAAATACGAATAAATAAATTATTATGAAAATAAAAAAGTGATAAAAAAATTTAATATTTCATCGATATAAAGAACACATGATTTATTAAATTATTTTATCTAATAAATTGCATAAACACTCCTTCACTGACAACGAGAAACACCGATGATTAAAAAGAGAAAGGCTTAGGAATCAATGATTAATCTCATCGCCCTGATTAAAGGCGCTATTTATCGGATTAGAGTCGTTTGCACTGCTTGAAAGAAAATTGAGTCGACGGTAATGCTAACGACTTTAAACTGAGCGTCGAGGATTAACGCGAGCGTTAATTAATCGCGAAAAAATGCCGGACGAACGATCCCGCGCTGTAAATTGATTCCGATTCCGAAGCCAAAGTCTCGTTCTTCGTCTTCGCATACTTCTTGCCGCGTCAGAGATCTTCAAGCAGACGTAGCCACTTGACATAACTAACCACCGTCGCACATAGATATTCCAGTACAACGATAAAATTCCATTTGCATTATCTTTTGAATATTTCATGAAATATTTCCTAATTTTTTATAAAAATGTATTTTTCTATCTTTTTGTACAATAGTAGCGAATTCAGTTGGATACACTGGTGCATATCTATTAAAGTCATGGTACTCTGATTTGATCTGTGTAAAAATGAAATGCAAATATTTCGAATTATAAAATACATTTTATTTAACAGCACACTGAAAAAATGACTGAATGGATTAATTGAAAATGAACGAATTAGAATTTTCTGATTAAATCTGCTAAAACTCTATTGATTGAAATAATCGGAATTTTGATTGGTATAATCAGAATTTTCCGGTTCGTTCGTTTCAAATCAAATCTTTTTCTCAGTATGTGATAAAATGTACGAGAGCAGTTTGATAAATCGAACTTTTTTAAATTTTTTTTACTGAAATTTGACTTATTTTTCAATATTGTCTCCTTTTAAAAAGTCACTGATTTATGAAACTTTCTCGGTATTGAGAACTCGTTTAATCCGGTTTTTTTTATAATTATATTGAACATTTATAGTAAACATACATATATCTTTACATCAATTTGTGTACGATGACTTTAATGCGCACTGAATCGAATTCGCTATAAGAAATATTTCTTTGCGTACGTTCTCCATAATGGATTTTCTACAATAAGCCATTACCTAAGCTAGTCTTAAGCCATAAGAAATTGACTAATAGTAATCGATTATTCTTCTCACATCCAACTACGATTGGTCAATTTCTTATGGCTTTAAAATTTTAGATTTAAAGTTCAGGTAATGGCTAGTAGAAAACCCATAAAAGTGCAGCACAGACTTTTGCATAACGTATAAGGGCGCACAATAGAATCAACCAATCAGAATCCTTCATTTCATACTCCGGAAAGTTCTCTCTGAAAAGTCTGAGTTGCAGTTTTAAGTTCCATAAACCGCTATATTTGTGCATTTTTGTTAAATCAAGTAATGTGGATTTTATGTAGAATTGTTGCAACACTTTAATTTGCAATATTAATTAAACTTCACATCAGATTTTTTTTTTACTGTATCGTTAAAAATGATTAATTTACGACTTCTTGTTTACAGTTCAAATGGCTTGACATTAAAATCCGCAGAGTTTAGTGTTTTTGTAAATTTTTTTTCTGTACTCCGTGCTATATATCTTTACTCGACAAAACGCGATAATTAGTGTGAGTCAGGTTTTCCCGTATCTCTGGTACACGAAATGGAATTCTCCTACATAATATAAACGCATATCTACTACTTTAGCCTCTAATATAGCAAATCACCAGTATAATTGTACACTAAAATTATCGTTCGACATCGTCATGCGAAACGTTATAAAAGGATTCATCTTCGAACGTCCTTTTAAATTTGTTAAATCCTGCTACCACGTTGCAACCGGCTGCAACATTCGCGACGTTCGCGATAAGGATGCTGAAAGTATTCGTCGCGCATCAGAAGAGCGCGGAGGCGCGAAATCCGGGACCGACTCGGCTTTATCAAGCGCGGACTTTACTACTCGCGCGCACGATCAATGCATGAATGGAGCACACGCAGGAACACCCACACGCGCGCACGCACGACGCACGCACTCACACACGCACGTCGCCGCCGCCGGCGAGAGAGTCCGTTTGTGATCACGATGATCCTCGCGAACGTCATCCAAGCAAAATCGCTCGCGGACGGGAAATCGTCGCGATCGCGAAGTGTCATGCCGTGCGATCTCGCGATCATTACCGGGGATTCCCGGCCGGGCCGGCCAGACCGCGCCGTGAAATTTGACAGCTCCGAAGTGGAACGGCAGACGAAAGGAGAGGGACGGAGCAGACTCGCGCGCGTTGTACAGATAAAACCGACTTACCGACGCCGTACTTGGTGGTTTTTGTCGTAGTCCACATCTCGAGGGCCGGACGGTGCGACGCCGACGACGTGGACCGGTGGCGATAGCTACATGCCAGGGCGGCGCGTCTGCTGCCGCACGCGCGTCCTACTCACCTCGCGTGACAACGTCTGCGACGTAATATAGAATTTTTATTATCACGAGAGGTACGAAAACACAAACATTAGATGCGTTTGGCAGCACGAATATTGCACACTGCGCTGCGACGACAGACGGCTGGTCGTAACGAATAGCGTTGTTGCCGGTAAGCGACGGGCCGCGAGGCGAGCCGCGGCTGACTGACGGCATTGGCAACGCCGCCCCGCCGTCGACCGCCACCGCCCTCCCCCGCTGAGGCCGGCCGCACTACGCGTCACGTGGTACACGCGTCAGATGCACGGAGTAAAAAAATAACTAGAGACGCTAGCGACGTATTATTAAAGGCCCACGGAAGTGCGTGACTGTCACAACTTTAATGATCAGCTTGTAAACATTAATTTTACGATTTATTATTAGAGGATGTATTACAGAACAAATGTATAGTAACGAATGTGAAATTATACTTTGTTTCGAACGAAGCTTTAATTCGTCTTAAAGACAATTCAGAGAACACGAGTGCCTAAAGACGCGTCTTAAAAATTTTTTAAACGTCTTTCAGATTTTATCAAAGAATGTCTCAAAGACGTTTTGAGAATTATTTTCAAAATAAATAAACATAAAATAACAATAAGGGCTACGAGCCAAGTTATGATATATTTGAATATTATAAAAACAAACGGTTCGACCTTTTTATCAGGCCGTTTTCAGTGTTTACAATGTTTAAAGTGGAAAGCAAAAATTAATTTTAAACATATAAACAACGCTATTTATTTACGATTATACTTTCTTGTTGATTATTCAAAATCCCGAATTGTTAAAATCGTAATTCTTGGAAATATGAAAAATTCTTAGAACTTTCGATGATGCAATCACTTTGTGGATTATATTCTCATGTACTGAAAAAATATAATGCAACACTGAAGATTGAAAAAGTATTAGAAAAATACAAAACAGTAATATTAAATTTTCAAAAATTGCAATTCCGGCGAACGTTTTCAAAATTAAGCGCCGAGTCCACCAATTAGGTCGTTCCTCTCGACGCGAGTTGCGCGGAACCCCATAAAAATGTTATGGGAATGAGAGTTTCCCTTCTAGTTGTTCCACGGGATATCAGGTCATATCAGGTGGTCAAAAATCATTGAGAAACGGTTACCAACGGTCGCGATTGCGTTTCGCCATCAGGTCAATCAGGTTTAGGATTATCTTAGACAGGCAGGACGAAGCCCCAGGATTTACGACGGTACAATTACATACGGACGACAGGATTTATCGAGATGCGACCGGACTCGCGCAGCGTCTCATTCACGTTTCACCGGGAGGTGCTAAGCGTGCGAAACTCGCCGGAGATGGTGCGGAGCTCGCGAAATCTGCGTCAGCGTCTGCAAGATCGATTCGAGAAAGATCGGGGATCGTCCAATAACGACGCGAAAGAGAAATCACAGAAGACAAAGGATTCGACTGACCGGTCCTGGAACAATATCAGCCTTGGCAACGTATCCGCGGATTCGAGACGAGCGTTACGGAACGGTGCCGAGAAGCTGTCCAGGACGATATCCTCCGTGCGTACTACTTTTGGCACAATATCCCAGGTAAGAAAATTTGTGAACAAATTGACAAGAAATGAATTTTATCTTTTTATTTTCCTTTACTTGGACCGTCTATTATAGATTTCAACAAATTCAAATTAATATTATCCTTTCATCTTTATTTAATATTTGATGATGATTCTAATTTGGGGTTCAATCAAAATTGATTCTATTTAAATTATAAAACAATTATTTTCATATTAATTAACATCAAATAACTTCATTGTAAAGTAACAGAAGAGGAGAGTTTTAATGTTCAAAAATTTTAATGTAAATGTCTAATGATTTATTGTAGAAAGTCCATTAGATATATAAATTTAATGCATTATATTACGATAATATAATAAACATAATATCAATTTTATATATATATCAAAACCAAGCAAATGATACTTAAAGAATTCTTTCCTATGTATAGAAATTTAAGAGTTCCACACGCAGACGCCAGCGACTGGAGGAACAACAGTCTCCATCCAACATGCAGACACCTCAGACTCGCTCCCGTCAACTTTTAGGTCGCACGCCGACTAAACTCTACAGTCCTTTTGGCATCGAATCACCGAGACACGCCTGGAATAAGGAGAATGAAATTAGCACGCCGGTACGTGCCTCGTCGCCAGAGTGCAACATGCGTTACATACACTGTAGACCATTTCGCTTCACAAAAGTGAAAGGATTCTCCATGTTGAGATAAGGGAAGAGCCAGGAGCCTTCTCTTCAAAGTTACTGCATGTCGATCTCTCTTTCTTCCTAGCGAACGCAGCCAGGTTTGCGTGCCTTGTGTGCAACAACATTTATATATCGAGTATAATTTATTTATGTTCAGTTGCAAGCAACTCGCCGCAAGCAACGCGAATCCGTCATTGAGCCAACAATGATGTTTTTTTATACAAGTAGGGTAGGGCGGAGCTGTTCTATTAGTTTCAACCCTATGGGCTTTCTACAAGTCATTATCTTTAAGTCATAAGAAATTAATCAATCATAGACTAAGTGTGATTGGTCGGTTCTTATACTCTGATCCAACTCTAACCCTCGATGGAAACTTATGTTAGTCATGGTCTATTATTCACATTCGACTGTGATTAGTCAATTTCTTACGGCTTAAGATTAAAGCTGAGATAATGGTTTACTGTAAAAAATCCATTAAATTTAAAGTAATATAAAATTTACGGTAGTAAACAATATCTCTTTGTAGTGATGTGCTCAGAACTACCTTATACAATCATGATTGCTTCTCGAAAGCACAGGATCATGCATGTTCCAAAACACAAAGACTATCGCGAGAAATGAATGGGTAAGCCCCACTCTATCCTAATATCTTTAGGTATGCTAGAAGAGAAGAGAGCGCCCTTTCATAATATTTATATCATTCCATCGCTTTCTTCGCGTGCGTACATCGCAAACTCTCTACTTTTTTACACGTATTTATATAAATATATATATATATATCCATGCAATAATATACATGGCAGGGCCAATGTTTTTATTCGACCGCATGTGAAAACGCTGGAAGTTGGAGTGACATAAAAATCTTGTTCGTGCAAGCTATCAAAAGTTATATATAATGGCCCGTATTCAGAACTCTCTTACAACGATGTTAGTGCTCTAACATACTATACTTTACGTCACGCATATTATAGAATTTCAGAGATAAAAACGCGCTCTGAATACGGGTCATTGAATTTAAACTTTTTTTATATGCGCGATGGGCCAGAAATAATTTCTTGTAAATTTTTACGATACTCAAAAATGTATTTTAAGTTTATTACGTCATAAACTGAGGATATTTCGCAATTGTATTGGATTGCGACGATTACTCGTTTGGGGATGGATAGGATAGTCTCTTTTTCTTCGCACAAGATATAAAAAGTAAGTCAGATTTTTTTAATGCTAGATTATATGTATTTCGTCCATTTATTCTCTCCTTTCCCCCAACGGAATTGTCGCAAAATATCTTTGGTTTCATTTAATATATATTTATGATATGTATGTATACGCTAACACAGCGGGTCTCAAGAACGATTGCTTTACTCCGGATCAACAATAAGTGTTTTAAGCCTTAAGTCGTAAGAAATTGACCAATTACAGTCTAATTCGAGGAGAATAATCGACTGTGATTCGTCCATTTCTTATGGCTTAAGGTTTAAAACTCTATTGTAGATCCGGGGTTATTCGATAAGAAATGGGCGAATCACAGTCGATTATTTCCCTCGGATTCAACTGTGATTGATCAATTTCTTACGGCTTAAGTCTTAAAACACCTATTGTAGACCCGGACTTAATGACAAAGATAAGGCAGCTCCAATACGGCCTCGACATAGCCCTGCTCTCAAGCTACGACATATCTAATCTTAATATTTATTGGCACAATAATAAAAATTTTTATGAGGAATCCATCTCTCGTGGTACCTTCGTTGAGTCAATTCGGGACCCCCTGGAGATACGTCTTTGCATTATCCTAACCTTCGTGACATCATGGCGTCTGATTGCAGTGCATAATCTGTTGCACCAGCAACTGTATCGTCGGTGTTGGTCGTCGCGCCTTATCGAGTTATCGCGCGGTACATCTCGCTTTACGCGATCACGAAGAGACACGAAAGTGGTCGATTTTTTTATCGCGTCGGAACCGATCGGCGCTCTCTCGTTATTTTGTCCGCGAGCGTTTCGAGAGCCCACGAAAGATAACCTAATCACTCATAATCGTTTCTCCATTGCAATTTCACGGCTCTAGTCGCAACTTTTTTTATACGGCATACCGATCGTCCGAACGTACAGCTTGTGATAATTTCGGCGAATTTTCAGCCGAACAATTCGGCTCGTTCGCGATCGGACTGTTAAACGTACGCGCGCGTTATTCTCATCTGTGTGTGTGGTTCACGCGCGTGTGTGCGTGCGTGTGTGTGTGTGTGTTCCCCGTGCTGTGGAAATTGGAATGCGCCACAGTGGCGGTCGACAAGCGACGTCGTGAAACCGGCGGAGATCGTTCTCGCTGCGGCAAGACAGTCGATACTATGCGCCACGAGGGATCGAGACACATAAATGCGCCCGGAATTGGTGCGCGGAGCAGCACGTGAAGTTCCAAGGGCGGTAAGTCGACACCGTTCCACTTCTATCTCTCTCCCCTCTCTCCCTGTATCCCACACGCTCCAATAACGCTAGGCGGAATTGGGTTGTCGCAACGTAAAACTTCGGCCGTTTCAGTGAAATTCTAAACTGTAATAACTGTGTTTAAACTAAATTTTATCGACCGAAATAAGTGCCGGAGAACGCGATACGCTTTTCCCAAAGTAAAGAACGCTGTTGAAACTATCGAACAACCTAATTTCGCGTAACGTTACATCGATGACTTTGAAATTGGATATGAAGTACCATTTCATAATTATTACATAATTTATTACGAATCGTAATTAATTATTAATTAATTACATTTGGTGCACAGTTTCCAGCAAGAATGATTTTGTCGTACGACAAATTATTTTTTTTAGCTTGTTGATTGGCTGTAGGATAGAGAGATCCGAAAGACTCTGTTTTGCAGCCAATTAACACGTTTGAAAAATTTGTATGACAAATATAGTCCATTTTTACAACCACAATCATTTTCGCAATTCTAAAATGGGCTTAATATTAACTTTAAGCCCATTCCACAGTTACGTAAGCGTTGAAAGTGGTTGTAAAAATTGACCAATCGCAGTTGAATATGAAGATAATATTGGACTGTGGTTGATCGATTCTTAAGCCCGACACAATACGAGGGAATAGCGATAGCGATAGGAATATACCATGATTTCAACCTATCAGAAATCGGATATATCGGAATACACAGTTTCTGATAGGTTGAAATCATGGTATATTCCTATCGCTATCGCTATTCCCTCGCATTGGCTGCGGTCAGCAGAAAAAGCTTTGCAACTGTTGTAAAATTCTTGAATATGATTGGGTGCGTTCAGCAGAACGTTTGTTTTGCAACTGTTGTAAGTTTCCTTCGCGCTAATTGGATCATACTTTTAGATCTAGAAGAATGGTCCTGTCTCAGCAGACAATCATAAAACGGTTGCAAAACTGTTGAGTCTGCTGAACGCAGCTAATGATTTATACATTTAGATCCAATGAGGAACTAAGGGCAAGACCAATCATATTAAAGAATTTTACAACAGTTGCAAAGCTGCTTTTTCTGCTGAACGCAGCCATTGTATCTTGGGCTTAGCAACTACAACCATGCTTACGCAATTGTAGAATGGGCTTCACTCGCTGAAAAGTATCCGCAATCTTGCGAGGAACTGCGAGGTTTCGTGAGATCATCGATTGTCTCACGCAGAGAAATCGATTCGCGATCACCGTCACGGAGGATTTACATATCTATTTTTAAATCGTATTACATAAATTGCACGTCTCGAGCGTGAGGTTTACAAGCAACGATCGTGGGACTTTAGTGACTTTAATCCGTACTTATAATACCATAGCCGGCGCGGCGATTATCGCTGGACGCGGCCGTTCTACTTCCGGACTTTATTTATCTCGCGCGCGATAATGGCTACGTTTACACCGTGCATTTAGGCCGCGGCCTATACAATAGATGTCCTTGTTTATCCTGTAGGTTAAACAAAGACACCTATCGTATAGGTCGCTGTAACCCCGGATCTACAATAAGTGTTTCAAGCCTTAAGTCGTAAGAAATTGACCAATTACAGTCTAATTCGAAGAAAATAATCGACTGTGATTTGCCCATTTCTTATGGCTTAAGGCTTAAAACCCTATTGTAGATTCGGGGTAATGGCTACGTTTACACCGTGTATTTAGGCCGCGGCCTATACAATAGATATCTTTGTTTATCCTGTATATTAAACAAAGACACCTATCGTATAGGTCGCGGCCTAAGCGCACAGTGTAAACGTAGCCATTAGTCCGGATCTACAATAGATGTTTTAAGACTTAAGCCGTAAGAATTTGACCAATTACAGTCGAATTCGAAGAGAATATTCGACTGTGATTCCCATTTCTTATAGTTTAAGGCTTAAAACTTTATTGTAGATCCTGGGTTATCCATAAAGCCCGTATCAGACTACCGACTCTGCAGACCGACCCGACTG